>NW_010172810.1:16831-42308 GCF_000695765.1 Mesitornis unicolor | reverse complement strand
AAACAACTTGGCAGACACCGAATCTCGCTACGGCTGCACGCTGCAGCAAATACAAGCACAGATTCACTCTGTAGAGGAGGAGCTGGCCAGCATCCGCTGTGAGATGGAGGGCCAGAACCAGGAGTACAAGATGCAGCTCGGCATCAAAAACCGTCTGGAGCAGGAGATCGCTCAGTACCGGGCACTGCTGCAGGAGGGACAGCAGGACCTTGGGTATGTGTTCTGTGTGCAAATAAGGGCAGGATTTCTCTCACAGTCAGAAGGCAGTTTTACCAGTTTGTAGTTGAAATCTAAGTACAACAGATTTTTTCACAGCATCTGTATTGAAACATATGTACCATAAACTTACTTCACGCATCAAAGAGAGGGAAACACAGAGCATGCAGTCACTGACAGAGTTCCCGTTAATCAGTTCCTCGTGGGCAGTTTGTGCAGTGAACTCTGTGGGAGGAATCACGGTGCACAGCCAAACTTTGAGGTACTGCCTTCTGCCAGCAGATGTGCACGCACTGCTTGGCTGTGGGAGTAGGACAATGGCACTTCTATAGGCTTCTGTTATTTCTGCTTCTACAACTTTCTAGGAAAATAGAGCTTATGGAAATGAAATTGAAAAATATACAGAAATAGTCACAAGGTCCAGTGAAAGCCGAGCTGTTACACGCACTGCACTTTATGTCAGAGTGTCTCTATAACGTATGTCTCATTCCCTTCACTAAAACTCCTTTCCTTGCACAGATCTCAAGGCGGTGGAATGTCCTCCCACTCCTACTCTTCTTCTTCCTACTCCCATGGTGAAAAGACAGGTAAGAAACACCTTCCAAAGAGGATCCTAATTTATACTGACCCCATGGCTTTCATATTTTCCTGTTAACACTGTCCCTTGTGCTATCACTCCCACACTTGCAGCTGCCACAGGGATTAAACCATTCACAATCAAATCTCTTAATTTCAAGGTGTCTTAGCTTCAGTTACAGAAACAGGCGGAGCTCCTTTCCCATGCTGTCGCTGACAGAGATGCACATTGAAACAGTGGATACACCTGAAGTGTCAGCACTGCAAGAGACCTCTGATTTCCCATCAGAGTAATGGTTTCTGCCTTCATTCCCCAGGGCAGTCCAGAGTGTGTTAAGGTACCATGGATGTGCTGATCCACCCAGTGCCCTGTGAGCAGCCCGGCCTACAACGCAACGACACACAGCACCCGCACTTGTGCACACCCAGTGCACAGACTGCTCCACAAACTGCACTCAGGGAGTCAAGATGAACAATTTCTAGGACTCCTAAAATTATCTACTTCTTCCTTTTTATATTCTTTTTCATCTGCAATCACTGTACCGACACTTATCTGTACTGCAATTAGTGATCTACTTTCTGCTGATAACAATGCCTCTAATAAAACTTTTCTGCAATGCAAAGAATCCTGAGTGTCCAACAATCTATTTGGTATATTAATACTGTATTTAAATTTAGGTGGAACAAATGAGATATACAGAGAAATGAAGGTTTGGTGCGTTGTGTCATATGGCCCCAAAGAGAATTGTGCACCCTAACTTCATCAGACGATGTCTGGGTGAAATACTGGAGATGAACACATACACTCACATTACACTCCAGAGTGACACCTATAGGGAAGAGAAAAAGATGGGGGAAGCCCTTTTCATAGCACATCGCAAGCAATGTGCAAGCACTTGATTGCCAGTTCAGCTGAACTGAAACAATCAGGATTAATTAAACCCAAAACTTCATGAAAATTTTGGCAAATCATAGCCATTTGCCTTTGGGTCATTGAATAAGAAATCCATCCCATCTAGGCAGCCCTCTCTCCCCACTGCTGGATGAGGGCTCCACCTACCCTTGTTCAATAAAAGCAAAGGATTAGATCGGGAAATGAGCGATGAGCAGGCAAAGAAGTTCTCCTCATAACACCAAGTTCAACTGTGAGGATTACTCTTCCTGACACGGTGGAAGATCTGGGCTCAGCTCTTCTATCCTAGGGGCCAAACCAAGGCAGTTTTCCATGGTTGTGCAGCATTCTGGGTGGATGGGTGTGAGCGAGGTTCAGACCTTCTTACCAAAACTGCTCCACTTCACGTAACACAGTTACATTAGACAGGAGGAAAAATGAGTGCAGTGTCTCACTCATGCAAAACTCACAGCTCTGTGTTTCAGCCTCTGATCCGCAGCGGCTGAGAAAGCAGCAAAACAGGGTGCACCACATCGCAGGGAGTGACGCAGCTGCAGCCCTGTGAGGTGAGGGTGGGTCTCAAAAGCCCTCATTGTTCTCCGGACAGCGCATAAATCACATTCTTTACTCTGCCAAATAGCTCTGTGCTTGTACTTTGGCGTGCAAACAGATTCAGGTTAGGTAAAATGCCATCTTTTTGGATTTAAAAAGGCATCAGACTGTCTACATGTTACAATCCAAAGCCAAATTCTCAGCGCAGCAGAAAAAAGAGATGAGTGAAGAAACTATTTTCCTGGAAACCAAAGGAGATTTGTAAAGACAGAGCAAAAACACCTCTCCTTTGAGTCACGACAGGACTCGTGCTCCTGAACAAGCCAACAGAGAGCCATGATCTGCCTTTTGCTCTGTTTCACTGCTCACATTCCCCAGTGCTGACTACCTCAAAAAAAAAGGTCTAAAACTCACCATTAGCCAGCTCTTGAACTTTGGGATGAAATCCCTTATTTGACCACAGTTTAAATAGAAATAATGTTTTCTATCACAGAAAGGAGCCGATTGTTTTCTGGGCTGTCTCTCAGGAGCCTTCTCCAGCCTCTGGCTTCCCTTTTGCCGCCTCCTACGCAGGAAAGGGGAGAAGCCTGGGTGCCGGGTGTGTGCCCTCTGTCTGTGCAGAGCATTTTAAGGCCCATGACCCGAGGGTGCACCCAGGCCGAGCTGAGCACTCCCGGCTCTGCCTTTCCTCCTGCTTTGGGCTTTTTTTGAAGCTGATGATGCAGCAGGTCCGTCCGTGGAGCTGTCGGTTCGCACAGCATCCTCTAGCGGCACATTCAGAAAACATACAATAGGATTTGTGACAAAAACTATTCGAAACAGTCTCAAAAGTAAATTCAGGTCTCAGACCTGAAAAGAGCAAGAGAGGAAGTATTATGTTTCCCATAATTCTGCCCGAAGGTTTTGAGGTAATTCCATATGAAACCAGCAAATTCAGATTAAGTCACAAGCTCCTGGATTGTTCTTGCATGCATTTAATTAGCACTGAAGTTGGTTTGTCTCTGTTTTCAACTTATTTAGTAGGAACAGTGGCTGACACAGACAGGCAGGGAGCCTGGTATCGCCCAGGGAAGAGGAGGAGAAGCTGATGAAGGGTGAGGTTCAGTCGAACGGTGCTGTGCTTAAAGCCCAGGCCTGTAGGGGGGACTATGGAGACACCGACTTTGTGTGCTGTTAATATCGCCACGGGTAACCAGAGCTGTTGTGCATTACAGCCCTTGGGAGTGGCTGGGTTTCTTCATCCTGGAAATTCATCATCTCCACCTGCAGAACATCACATTTTCAGGAGGCTGGATGCAGATGAGAGGGGGAAGTAGCCAGATAGGGAAGAACTTCAAACAAGAGCAGAAATGACTGGACTGAACTCTGAGGGGCTGGACCAGGACCTCCGCGTGCTGCAGGATCTGGACCCGCAGCAAAGGTCACTGCAGCCTTGGGGGCTCTTACCCAAATCTCTCGCACCCTCGGGTGCCAGGAAATGCAGTCACAGAGGCAGCGCTGCTGCCTGCAGCCTTGGCCAGGCCCCACACTCCAGAGAGCCCCGTGCAGGGCAGGGCTCCCTCTGAACCCCCACCACTGCCTCTAAGTCATGAACAAACAAAATCTGGGATCCCCTGAGTCTCTGACAAAACACCAGATGGAAGGAAGCTACTTTGGTGACACTCCTCACGTTTACCAGCCTACTGTAATAAAAAATAACAGCGGTCAATGTAAGCAAGCACAACAATTCTTGTAGGAAAATCCTTTCTTTCTGTACTGCAAGTAACATATTTCTATGAAGTTTCATGTAACACACAGCATTTTGGAGTGGTAATCCTAACAAACGTCTGCGTTTTCACACTATGCAAGACATTAAGAGCAAACTCATGGCTGATGCAGCAAACACACGATTTCAGGTGCGCTGGAGCTGACTTTCATAACGTATTTAGTAGTGCCTAAAGAGAAGTTTATGCACGCTGCAATTACTGCTAATAACCCATTTATGAGCCCACGCTCAGGGACGCTGCGGGGAACACCTTTCCCCTGGCACACACAGCGCTGGCAGCAGCACGCAGCTGCAGCTCAAGGGCACGCACAGCCTCAGCCATCACCAGTTCCTCACGTTCTGATCTCTATGCAGCCCTGTCCACAACCCCGTGTCAGACTGACAATAAAAAATTACGGCAGTACCAAAAAATTCATACAGTTCAGCAATACAGAGTTTGGTTTTCTCACCGAGCCTAACAGAGACCTGGACACTCTGGAAATCTCTCTCACGTGAAAACCAGGATGAAGCCGCCCGCAGGAGCAGGAAAGCCCAAGTCCAGTTGATAGAACCCATCAGCAGGGCCCAAAGAGAGCTCCTTGTTTTTAATCTGATGAGGAACATGTGTTTAATGCTTGCACAGTAAAGCCTCTGCCCTTGCTGGAAGCTGTGGTTTGAGCACATAAACATCAATCGTACCACTACAAATACGCTCTCCAAATGTTTTACAGACATCAGCAGAATGAAACAGCTCATCTCCCTCGTGCTGCCAAACCCAGCTACTCCGTGTTTCCACCAAGCCTGGGATTGCTTTCGAGCAGGACCTTTCCATGTGTCCCATGGGAAATGTCCTCTGCGGAGCCTGGCCCCCCGTCAGCAGGGCCATGGCAGAGGTGACACCTTGGTTGCAGAGCAGTCACTTGGCTGCTCCACACCCCAGGACAGGCGCAGTCCGTTGGGGTTGGTTTTGGCTGCTCTTCACTGCTGCCTGCACAAACCTGACTTTTGGAACACGTCCTCTGCCAGTTGAGACGTTGGCTCTGTAAGAGTTTCCAGCCCCGGCATCCCCTGCTGAGATTTACCACAGATAACAGGGCAGAGGAAGTGCAAAAATACACGCAGTGACTGGGCCTGGTGTCCTGTCCGATCGCTTCTTCCCAGACAAGTTTTAATCACGCTGTAAGAAAATCTCGTTTGTTTTCCTACCTCAGGTACTGTGCTCCCTGATGTGCATTATCATTGTAGTTCTGGATTGACAGAGAAGTCAACTCCAGACTTTTAAAGCTGTTTATCTTTCTGGGAAAGCAGAGACAATACTGAGGTGTTTCCAAAAGCACACACCACATCCAGTTTCAAGCGTTTGCCAAGTATTTACATTGCTCTCAGCTATTTAAGCGTTTGAGGAGTTCATGATTTTTTATGTATTTTCCTCATACTAACCTATTCAAATATCATATAAATGCCAAACATCGAGAAATAATTAAATTAAGTGTCGCAATCTCACTAATGAAGCCTGTCGCTGGACAGGGATCCGTATCTTTCCAGCTCAGCTCAAATCACTGAATGTTCATTTCTTTTCCACCATGAAAGAACCAGAGCCCTGGATAAAACCGAGTTCCCTGCCTCTTAATCTCAAAATTCCTTTTCCAACTGGACCCTTACATGATCTTATTTCTCATCTCTTTCAATGCAGTGACCGGAGCACCCACGTGCATTTCTCTTCACTAAGTCACATTCCCACTACTCTGCAAAAGTGGTAATTCTGAGAAGGTTATCAGTGTTGCTCTCTGCTCTTATCAACCCCCTTTTAGAACTGGGAACAGCTGTGCCTGCATGTGCCACGACCTGCCTTTGCCGCATCAACACCTTCTTGTCTCTGAATCTGTTGGCACGTTTAGTGAACATGCGGCAATGTAAGGTTTGTGAGTATGAAAAAAATGATTAATGATGGGAGAACGGTAAGAACTAACTGTCTCCTAGGCAGACATTCAACACAGCCGTTCCAGCACCAGCTGCAGATCAGGTCTTGTTATCATTGGCTCTTGCACAAGGAAGTTTAAAGAAAAAAATAGAAAAAACTGTGCTTGTGTTAAAGAGATTGAAATGTTTCCTGCCTGTGAACCTCAATAGGAGAGAAAAATATACAAAGTTGTGGTTTTAAGAGGGCACTCAACATGATCAGGAAGGTGGGACAGCAAGAGAAGAGATGGAGACCGAAAATGTGTATACAGAAGAGTCTAGAAGCACATTCACAGTGACAGAAGCAGAGGTAGAAAGGAAGAATTATCAGAAGGGACAAACACGTAGAGATTTAAAAGGTAAATTCAGAATAATAACCTGACATTGCTCATTGGTCCACAGAAGCATCCGGGGCATTGCAGACACCAATAACGTAGGTTAAAATGTTCAGAGAGTTCATTTAATTGTAATTGCATTAGCAATCTCTGGAGGGAAATTTAGCAGGGTGTGAGGAGAGTGAAGTATATGCCTGTGTCACTCAAGGGCAATAAAAATCATTTACAGGCCAATTAATAAAAATACCTTGAAACAATAGGAGCCACATTATAAAGGGCAGTGATGGTAAAGCAGAGCAGGGAGAGGAAAGGCAGAGCCAGGTCCCAGGCAGGAGCGTGGGTGTGGGCCATCCCCCGCAGCCTCCGATGGCTCCACTGCAATGACTGTGTCTCCACTGCCCTCAGATAGGCTGCAGATAAAGGAAATCCCCTTGGCTGACCACTCCTTATCTTTCCCTTAGGGAAAAGCAGGCCCTGCCATAAATAAAGTTTGTTGCAGAGGGAGAAAAAAGGACCCGCACAGAACGATAAAAGCACCTTATTTCTTGAGCAAATACTGTGCCATACCAAAGGCTTTTCCAAGCACCGAAGTCCGTGTTATCACCTTAAGGGAGTTCCACCAAAACCAAACACACGCAGCCACTGAGGTAAGACAGAGATGTAAAGTTAAAAGAAATTCAAAACCTTTCTGGAAACTTAGAATGCAGTTTTAGTAAAAATGCTGCATGAGAGACTCTCTGATATTAGAATCTTATGATATATTTGGTAGAGTAAATAAGATTAAACAGTTACTCTATCTGACATTTCCTCTCCTGACACTCTCAGTGTATTTCCAAACTGCCACGAAGAATTGCAGTTCATTCTTTGGGAAACTTTTCCCTGTATGTTGAAGCAAACCCAACCTGCTTGCAGTACATGAGCAATGTTCTTACAGTATCATATGTGATGATTGCTGCTTTTACTCAAGGGGTTTCAGAGGGAATGCAAAGGCTTTCTAGACCTGCATTTTCATAAAATGGATCGTAAAATACTATGCAGCATCATAAATGTGCATTTTATCTTGCAAAACTGCAAAATACACTGCTTTGAGGTCCTGACATGGGAGTCTAGGGGATGATGAAGGGGTTCCTGGAAAGAAGGATGTTCCCCTCTCCTTGAAGCAGGAGACACACCAAAATACACCAGGGTTTGCTCTCTTTGCTCTCCTTTGAGCTTCTTGCACTTCTGTTCAGTGAGGAAAAGCACATGGACTTGTGTTCTTCATGCTCAAACTATGGACTTGAATATTCAACACTAAAATAACTCTTCCTCTGAGGCTCTTCTCTTGTGTGCAGGCAGTCTGTAACGCTGACCCTGTTATTTCCCTGCTCACAGCCCTGGAGCAGTTTCCTGCTGGGCAGGTTTCTCCTGCCCGGGGCTGAACAGAACATTCAGGTCTGGAGAGGGGACGGCCAGCACAGCTCTGGTCTCTGGCAGCCAGGAGTGTCCTTCACATCTCTTGGGAAGGGCTGCGTAGCAGCACTGCGAGACAGAGCTGGGTGAGTATAGGAGGAGAGAACTCAGCTGTGATGCCCCCAGGCTACAGCTCCCCAGTCAGGAAATGCATGGTACATATATTGTATACACCAAGTGATGTATCCTGTGCCTGTCACTGCAGAACTCTTTGTGATGCAGCCTCACAACTACAGACAGAGCAGCGGGGCTGCTGATGCAGGTGCCTTGGCCAGCTCCCAGATGGGATATTTGTTCTTTTCCCCTCCCTGTATTTGCCCTGCAGTTCAACGTTTCTCTGTACAAAGTGAGAACACCACTAACATGTGGTCTGAAACACCTGCTGCATTTTTACGGCTATAGAAAGCCCCTCAAACACAGTATGCTTATCTTTAATCCCTCTTTTTCATATTAAGTGGATTTCTCATGGAAGCATCACCAAACGCACCTTGTGCTCCAGAGGCTCTCTTTAGTGGAAGCACTTGCAGGTGGCACAATTTCTGCCCAGGCCTGGTCCCTCGCAGCTGCCAACACCGGTTTACATCCTTTTTCTTTGGAGCAGCTCTGCTGGGGAGCGAGGGGTGACAAGTGGAAGAGAGAATGGAGGAGAAGATGAGAGTATCCACTCTCTGCTGGGGATGTGCATGGAGGAGCTTGCAGTAACAAAAGCAATGTTGCTTTTGAAAATTCATCTCAGCTAACAGAAGATTTAATGATTTTAGCAGTAACATTCTCATGACTCTCAAAGACCAGAAGACTGCGTGATTACTCTCCTGCTGTTCACTTATCTCTTTCAGTAGCAATGAAAGGACTAGATGTGCAATCAGGCACTGCTTTCTGCTGTTGCTCGCTCCCCAGGTACTCAGGGCTTATCTCTGCTACAAATCCAGCTACAGCTCCTTGAAAAGGCTTCTTGTTTTGGTAGAAAACCAGACTCCTTCAGACAGGGCATGTTCTCTGTCAGCCCCTCTCTTCCACTGTCAGCCCAAAGAAAGGAGCAGTGAAAATGACACTGCTGAAAGGAGAACTCTTCTCAAGGGGAATAAGGAAAACACAGGGGACCTGTTTTGTCAAGGTCCATGCATATTGTTCACCATTTGGGCTCCTTTCAAGCTCTGTTATCAGTCTACAATTACTAACCTAATTAGTAATACTAATTACTAATTAATTTCTGAGATTACACGCAGCAAGTCATCATGTGCCTTCACTCTGGCCGCAGCGCTGGCTGCAGCAGGGCTGTGCGCTCCCAGCCCCTGTTTCCACACAGGTAAAACATAACCAGAGCCAGGAACGCTCCCCTCAGCAGGAGACACCTCCTCCAAAACCCACCTCTTGCTCCAGGAGGAAGCGGGCAGGGGAGGGAAGCTGCTGTGCGTGAAGGTATTTGGGAAGGTACCTCGGCCCCTGCAGAGCCACTGACCAATGGGAGGAAGTGCCGTGTTGGCAGGAGGCTTGGGCTGACAAATTCCAGGTCTCAGATAACACGGTCTGGAGACAACTCCCTTTGTCACCCGCATAAAAGAGGTGGGGTGGGGGAACGAAGCACTCCCTCCTGCCTTGATCGCAGCCTGCGCTGTGCGAGCTGCAGCTTGGCTTAGGTCCTTGCCATTCCTTACCATGGCTGCTTACAGCTTCAGGCAAACTGCCTCTTCTGTGGCGGGGGGACCTGGTGGCTCCTCCGTCCGTTTTGGTGGAGGCTGCTTTAGGGCCCCAAGCATCCATGGGGGATCTGGTGGCAGGGGTGTGTCAGTCTCTTCCGCCAGGTTTGTCTCTTCTGGCCTAGGCAGCGGCCTGGGTGGTGGCTACGGCAGCAGTTTCAGCAGCAGCTTTAGTGGTGGTTACGGCGCTGGTCTGGGGAGCGGCGATGGCCTCCTCTCGGGAAATGAAAAGGCAACGATGCAAAGCCTCAACGAACGCCTCTCATCCTACCTGGACAAAGTGCGGGCACTGGAACAGGCAAACTCCAATCTTGAAACTAAAATCCGAGACTGGTACCAAAAAAAAGGACCAGGCCCAGCTCGGGACTATGACTCTTATTACAAGACTATCGAAGACCTGCGAGACAAGGTAGGTGTCAATATTTACTAAAATCCATCCTAGATTTGCACTTGAGAAGGATGCATAGAAACCCAAAGAGAAAAACTTCACCAGGAAAACACCCAGAAGGCATTGCCGTTTATTCATAAAGGAGAGGAAGATGAAATGAATACACAAGGATTGGGCAGAGTGGATAAAGAGAATGATCAGTGTGGAATTATCTACTTTTTAAAATGTTAGCTAAGAGAATGTACAGGACAGTCAGTCTGAGATGCCTTGGTACTTAATTCTCCACATACACACAGACACACACACACATGTACACACATGCTGGTCATATACACACATATGACCAGTTAATATATATATGACCATATCTATATACTGATAAATAAAAAGAGAGCCAACCAGTGACAGCAACCTGCCTACCTCTGTCATCTGTTACCTGCCATAGAGCTTGAAAAACTCCAGAAGCACACACACACACTGCTTTAATGGTAGAACAAAAATTGGTTTAGTACAATTTTGTGCATGTATAGATGGCAGCTCAAGATTTCATCACCATACATTTAATTTCCTTTCACATTTCACTTACTTACGCTTGGAATTGCAATATGTGTGCTGAAACATCTGGCTTATGGAAAAAGGAAGTAGCAGACGTGAATTAATCCCCTGTATAAATGCAGGATTTGCCCCAACAGCCCATGGGTACCTGACAACAGATTGCTCAGAGGTGATGCACACCCTGGAAACAGAGGTAGCGGCTGATTAGACTGTGTAAACAGATGAAAGAAAACTTGAGGTTTGGTTTTCACAGTTCAGCTCAGAGTTCATGACCGCTCCCACGCAGTTTGACTTTCTCCTTGCCTCAGCTCATTCCCATGCTCCACTGAGCTCCAGGAGAGGCAGAACTGGCAAGGAGATTTTTCTCCTTTGAGTATTCCTTTACCCCCATCTTTTACTCCCCTTAGTTAGGGGAGAGAAAATGTTGTTCCAGCTGTTTTTGCGGATGAACTTTTGAGTTAAAAAGTGGCAGACAAAAAAGAGATGCTCTCTAGGTAAAAATGAACAGGGGTTACTTGTAAATAAACAAAACTTCCTTTCGGGGCCTTCCTGATGCATTTGAGGAATCAATCTCTTTGCAGATCCTCGATGCCACTATTGACAACGCGAAGACCGTCCTGCAGATCGACAACGCCAGGTTGGCTGCCGACGACTTCAAAACCAAGTGAGTGATGTCTGAAAGGAAAAAGGTCTCTTGGGCAGGCAAAATCCTTGTTGAGCCAAAGAGCAGCGGATGTGACAAAATATGAATGCCCATAAAATCTCTGTATGAACACTAGTTTGATCCTGTCGTTGCAGCTCAGCCCTTTATGTGCTTGCCGAAAGCACCATCCACATCACGGAAAATGTTATATAAATATAAAATATAAAATATAAAATACGTGGAGAATAGTTTAGTGCTGAACATTTGCTACATCATAAATCCTACAAACCCAGATACATTCATAGCAAAGAGCTTAACCAGCTAACCTGAACAGTTCTGATTTGCTTTTTTAAGGTCTGAAACAGAGCAAGGTCTGCGCATGAGCGTTGAGGCCGACATCAACGGCCTGCGCCGGGTCCTGGATGAGCTGACCCTGGCCAGGGCTGACCTGGAGCTGCAGATCGAGAACCTGAAGGAGGAGCTGGCCTACATAAAGAAAAACCACGAGGAGGTGAGAGCCCCAAGAAATTAATTTAAAAGTGACAAGAGAACAGTGTGTGGAAATGTGGAGTCTCTCGAGATTGCCCTGGGCTCTCCAACAGTAAAGATTTCTGTGTAGACTGGGAAACTGCAAGTGTTTGAGGGGACTCAGTCAGACCTCAGCCCTTGAAGAAGGAATGGAAGGTTTGTAATGTTTTCAGTTCATGACTGTGCCCTCTTTTGTCTCTCTCTGCCCTGTCCACATAGGAAATGAGTGCCCTGCAAGGACAAGTAGCTGGGCAAGTCAATGTTGAAGTGGACTCTGCTCCAGGCATTGACCTGTCCAGGATCCTGGCCGATATGAGAGAGCAGTATGAACACATGGCAGAGAAGAACAGGAAGGACGTTGAGGCCTGGTTCCACAGCAAGGTAGGAAGAACTCCAGACTATACAAATACTAACCAAAAAATCCATGAAAGAAACAAAATAATTATTAAAACAGACAACTGCTGTGAAAGCCTCATGACCTCTACTTGGAGGTCCCATATTTCTCATGCAATGTTTTTGCTGTTCCAGACTGAAGAGCTGAACTACAAAGTAGCTGCCAATACGGAACAACTGGAGAGCAGCAGATCCGAAGCCACGGACCTGAGACGCACCCTGCAAGGACTGGAAGTGGAACTTCAGTCCCAGCTCAGCCTGGTACGTTAAAATCTGCACTGCATGAACCCTCTCCATGGAAACAGGTCCTTATTCTCCCTCCTATGAGGAGCCTTGTGCCTGGGAGCAACTCTTTTGTGGTTCCCCTGCACCCCTGTGCTCACAGAAAGCCGCGGTGGAACGCAACCTGGCAGACACGGAGGCGCTCTACAGCGCCCAGCTGGCGCAGATGCAGGGGCTGATCGACGGCTTGGAGGCACAGCTGACGGAGATCCGAGGTGACATGGACCGCCAGAACTCGGAGTACAAAGCCCTCATGGACGTCAGGGTTCGACTGGAGCAGGAGATCGCCACGTACCGACAGCTCCTGGAAGGGCAGGAGTCGCAGTAAGTAACCTGCCTCATAGGAACCAGCATAGAAGAACATCTCAAGGCAGGCGAGGTGGCTGTTTTCAGTGCACCTCCCACAAGGGAGCACAGCTGCCTGCCATTCCACATGTAGCCTCAAGGAGCAAAATATCTCGTAGCCTTGAACAAAAAAACGAGGTAGGAACTGAAAGGTTTTGATTTCCTCTATTCTTTTTTTTTTCCACTATTGTCTTTTCCCACGGCTGTTGTTTAAAAATACATTTGCTACAATTCCCTCTCCTGAGGTGAGAGGGAGAGCAAGGAGACGACCGCCTCTTGTGTGACTGTATACAAAATGTATGCGATAGTTTCCTTTCATACATCCTCATCTCACAGCACTTGATGTGTTTCCTCTCCTCTCAACCGTTCTCTCTTTGTTCTGCAGGACCTTTGGCTCCCTTTCTGGAACTGATGGTAAGAGTTTGTTCTCTTTCAGGAAACCTTTAGGAGTCAAAGAAGTTTATTTTCTAAAAGGAAATACATGTACCTTACGGTAGTGGTGTCCGTTTTAGCGACTGGGCTGCTGCACTGATGTCTGTCACAGGACAAAAATCAAATATTTAACTAATTATGACTCTGGCTAGAATGTAACAAGTTTCACTCATTAGAAGATGTCAGACATCAGTAAAAGATCTTAGCCTATACTACAGCAAAGGCTAAATAAAGCACAAAATGCTTAATCATTCCCCCAGATGAAAGGATACAAGAAATTTAAGTTTGGCCGGCTCAGGGGAACTGTATGAACATGCAAGCAGAACTTGCCTTGAGCTGTTAAAGGTCAGCTGTATTGTAAAAGTGATGTATGATTCAAGTCAGTGCTCTGACAAAGAAAACTTCTGAGAAGAGACATGAAGTACGCGCAGCACCCACTGCAGAGTTGTCTCATGTCTGTTCTGCTCAAGTAATTGCTGTTTTTCTCTCCGTGTTATTGTAGACAAAAGAGAGAAGCTGGCAGATGCAAAGTAGTACTGAAAGTCCTCCAAATGTAATCTCCAAAATGAGAAAAAGCAGACAACACACAGGAATCGAAACAGAAAGGAATCACTGTAAACTGCTGGAAATTACTGTCTTAAAGCACTGAAAATTCTTGGCCACACAAAGTTTAGGCAGATTAATCTACTTAGTGGTGATTAATTTACAAATTGGGTTCACTTTTCAATTCTTTCTAGTTCTTTCATGTACTGAATTGCTCTATCTGCTCTAATAAAGATGATCTTCTTATAATTTTAACTTCTCTTTGTTATTGGGATACTGTTACTGAGGTTTCATCAGGCAGGAAGTCTCCAGCCAGGGGTCAATGTCCCTGTGCTGCAGGGGTGGCCTGAGCTCCATGGCTGATGTCCTCTGGCTCCTGGTGCGGGCTGGGCCCTGAGCAGGGAGCATCAGCGTCAGCATCAGCACCACACAGAACGACCCACGGCTCTAACCACAGCAGCTGTGCACTTCCAAGAGCAGTGGCAGGGAGATGTTGGGAGATGTTTTGTTAGGGTACAAGATAAAACTGCTAAAACGGCCCAAAAGTAACTCCTACAGAAACAAACAGGAGTGAAAAACAGCTTCATGTCAGTGAAAGGATATCATCCTGGGCAAAATTCTGAATGTGATCACTTTTAGTTCAGGCCCCCAGAAATCTGTAATTTCCATCCCAACCATCGCTCTGCAAGCTTACAGCCAAGGAAATTTTCAGGGTTTGTGCTCAAAGAAACTCACGACTATAGCTTAACTCTCCCATTCCCACCTCCCACGGCCACAAAGGCACAAGTTAGCTGAAATTCAAGCGCAAGTATGCCCACACTGAAAGGACCTAACACTGCACTCCCACAGCTTGGGTCACCTCGCACCCTGGGCTTCAGGGAGACATCACCAAATCCTTCAGCACTTCTCTCCTTGGACTTGGCAGCGAGGAATTATTTCACTCTTGCTCATAACTATGAGTATATATTGATGGAGTGTTTGTACAGCGAGGAGCATCTCAAAGCTAGGGAGCTCCTAGTGGAGCTAAGGAGTGGAGCTAGGGAGTGGAGCATCTCCCTTATGAGGAGCGGCTGAGGGAGCTGGGTCTCTTTAGTTTGCAGAAGAGGAGACTGAGGGGAGACCTCATTCATGTTCATAAATATTTAAAGGGTGAGTGTCACAAGGATGGAGCCAGGCTCTTCTTGGTGACAAACAATGATAGGACAAGAGGTAATGGGCACAAACTGGAACACAGGAGGTTCCACTGAAATTTGAGAAGAAACTTCTTCTCAGTGAGGGTGACAGAGCCCTGGCCCAGGCTGCCCAGAGAGGTTGTGGAGTCTCCTTCTCTGCAGACATTCAAAACCCGCCTGGACGCCTTCCTGTGCAACCTCATCTGGGTGTTCCTGCTCCGGCAGGGGGATTGGACTGGATGAGCTTTTGAGGTCCCTTCCAATCCCTAACGTGCTGTGATTCTGTGATTCCTCTGTCAGGGTTGGGCAACCGTCTTCAATCAGAGACGCTGGGGCCTGCTTTTGGGTGAGCAATGACTCAGGGGAGCTGAGCTGTCACCATCAGCTGCCCAGCACTGACACAGACAGCCCCAGCACAGCCCCTGCAAATCCAGCACGGCACCAGCAGTGGCTTCACTGCGACAGGAAAGAAACACAGTTACAAAAAGTAAGGATCGGCAGAGATGCAGAAAAGAAGACAAGATGGGGGGAACAGGGGACTATGGTGCTCTGGTGGAAACAAGTGAGGTGGAAGCAGGAGCTCCCCCGGTTTTGTGGCACCTGTTTTTGGGAGAACACAGAGGAGGAAGCTCTTGTGCACTGAACGCTTCAGCACAGGCTGCTCCAAGTGCTGGCACATGCTAATGAGTGCTTTGTACCAAATTATTCCTGACAACAGCTGGACCTGGAATCCCTCACAGAGGAATGAACAAACAACCCCGGGTCTGCTTTTTAATCTTAACAAATCCCATTCCCTGGGAGCAAGTTCTCATGACAAAACCAGGGTATGAGATTAGTGGTGCAGATTTCTTGTGTTACACAGCTGCAGATGTGAAAGTCTGACAAGAAATTCTTGTGCTCCAACAATACAACTCATAAGGACAATTTGCAGATGTGTATTTTGACCAAAAAGCTTTATTTTCAATGACTGATTTAAATGCATTCGTAGAAAAGATGTTTCAAAGGTCAACAGTTTAAAAGTGTTTAAGAGATTAAAAGTGCCAAGAATTGAATGAATTCAGGAACCCTGCTAAAGAAATTGAAAGCTTCAGAGACTTGAAAGAATCTTGAAAAGACTAGAATTCTTGTTCTCATAGCCGAGTTTGAATTTTGGGTTATAATTTTATTGATTTTGTCCTGTATTTGTAGAGTAATGAAGGTGAAATGCTTAATATAACATCACCCAGAGAGTATGATTTTAGAGTTTGGTTCAGTAACGTGTGTTCTAAAGGTATGCAATGCCTGCGATGACAGACAAGCTGCTTCTTGACCGGGACGCTGTGTCCTCCCCACAGGAGAGGTGCAGTGCGTCAGCTCCGCAATCCCGCAGCAGAGGCAGGAGCGGCGCCTGCACGGCAGGGACACGGCAGGGGACACTGCCAGGAAAGCTGTGTGGCAGCAGGACAGAGCAGCAGCCTGCGCCCACAGGGTCAATGCTGAGCTCGGGACAAAGGATGGGAGGGTGTCAGGACTTGGACATGAAATCTTGCAGTGAAGACAGTGAGAAGAGGATAAATACAGCTTGAAATAGTACTGAAAAGTAGTGCTGACAATTCCTAGTGAAGCATTAGGAACTGTTTAGAAGTTGTTTAACACGAAACAACAAACAGCGAAGATGAAGGCAGGGATAAGCCTCAGGTCTGTAAACGCTGCTCTCTGCATTTGCAAGCTTTTGATCATGGGCGGACACCCTAAGGGCCTGAGTTTGATGGTGAACAGAAAGTTGAAAAAGCCTCCAAAGCTCCACCACTATGATTTTCTGAATTCCCTTACAGGATATAATCTGTACTGGCTGCTCGCTTGACTTTTCTTCGTCCCAGTGGTAAATATTCTACAGGAAAGAAACAGCTTTGTATTCGCTACCTGGTTTTGATACGTGTTAGTCTGATAACAATCTGCAATAACACACACGGCACTTTCAAAAGCAGGAAAGTGTCTTTCGCCAGCAAACTTCCAAAGAAATTATAAAGACTGAGTGAAAGACAATGAAAAATCCCCAAAGTTTCCTGTTTAAGTTTATGGTGTTTTCTAGAAGTAACTTTCCTGCGTTTTTTAAATGGAATTTGGTCTTGCGTACTGTGGGATCACTCCGAGTTAAACAGCCCCTAGCAGCACGCATACCTCAGGATATTTACATTACAAGGGTCTTAAAAATCCTTTTATCTTAAGGAGATTTTGTCTCGACTTGTTTCCTGCGATGCTAACTCCGATAGCCAGAGCTGGCAGCAGCGCTGAGCCATTAATCTGCCCCGCAGCAGAACTGAACCGAATGGGGCTGTGGCACAGCTCCAGGCTCGGTTTGCAACAAGTTGCCACAGCAAAGAAACCCCGAGTCCCCGCCAAGGGCTGAAGGAGGGGACGATCTCAGAGCAGGCTCTGCAGCTGTGCACCACAGCCACAGTTTGATGTTCCTCTGCTCCCACGTATGCACCTTTTCCGAGTAAAAAGCTGCACATTTCCCTGAGGCTGCATTAAATCTCAACCGTAAATTTCAGCAAACCCCGCAGTTTATTCCAGCAACCGCTGTGAGCCTCAGTTTACCTGAAATCACCCATCCTAAGACCATTTTCTGTTTATAGGTAGTCAAAAACTGTGCTAAACACGACACTTTTCTTATTATGTCGTTAGCAATCATAATGTTACTACTTTATTTCAGTTTTACTTTACAGTCATTTCGGCACAGTTCTGAACTAGAGACCAGAGGAAGTTGCTCCCATCTTCACTTGGTCCCTGCTTTTCCCCCTCCTCTCAGCCCCAGTTTCCCTAAACTGCTGTGCTCAGCACCCATTCACTGCCTGCCGTGGCCCTGCTTCCTCAGCTGAAACTGCGGCGTTCAATGAGCAGTGTCACCTCGCCCTGCAGGGACTGGGGCTCTGCCTCTGCACTCCACCTATTGCCACACTCCACAGTTATCCCCGGTGACACAGCCCCACCGGGTAAACAAGCAGTTAATCTTCCCTAAAAATCGCCCAAATCTGGTTTCCCATGACTGTGCAGTATTGAACTGGGCTGTGGTACTGAATTACTGCCTCGCAGATTTCCCTGGCAAACTATTGGGTTTGAAATGCTGTGGTGGTCAGACTCCCACTTGAAATGAAGGATTAAGATGACTTCTAAGTGCTTCTCAAATCTTGTTTTCAAGAATTAGTTCATTTCATAGTGCATAAGCATAGTGCCATTAAACACATTCAGTGCTATCTGAACTGTCTCATTTTAAACCAAATTTGTTTACGTTTTCCAAAAGCAACAGGAACTCAGTCCTCCCACATTTCTTCTTTTAATTGAGTTATTTCAGTCTTGACTCTTCCACAAGCATTAGTAAACTACCTGATGCGCCCACTCTTCCTTGTACATCGATGGATGCCAAATGTTCCTCACGCAATGGTAGGATTACGTGCTTTTTGTACTAAAACTTCAGACTCCAAAATCTTAATTTTAATTCTAAGCAAAGAACAGGAATAACATCTCAAATTCAACTCCAAAGTCTTAATGGGAAAAAAATATGGCTAGAAAAGAAGAAATAATGGTGAGATGAGCTGATGATTGTACATTTTTCAATGAAAGAAGAATTTTACTTAAACTTCATTTTTAGAGAAAGCTGATTTTCTTGGAACAACCATGGTGACTGCTGTAAATGGATCAGCGGGTGTGGTTGAACTCACTTTGTTTTTCCATTCTTAACTGTCAGAGAAGAAAACTCCCAAGTTTCAGAACTATAGCCTGAAGAAAAACCACTCATCTGAATCATGCCTTTTGTTTAATTCAAAAAGAAACCCAGGGCCTGGCCCCGGAGATGCCCGGGCAGCTGTTTGGGAGGGATGTCAGCACCATCGGCCTCACCTCCAGGGAGGAGAATTTCTGGCGGGAGGCTGCAGAGGGGGTTTGTCTCCACACCCTGTCTGAGCATATAAAAGCAGCGCTGGGCAGAGAGGGCACACACTTTCCTCTCTTACCAGGCTGAAGAGCTAACCTGAACAAGCTTCTTGTGCTGTAGCTATGGCCACCACCTTCATGCAGAGCTCTTCTTCTACCTACGGCGGGGGCTTAGGGGGCAGCACTCGCCTCTCCTCAGTTCGAGCGGGAGGAGTCGGCCGTGCTCCCAGCATCCATGGAGGATCTGGTGGCAGGGGTGTCTCCATCTCCTCAGCTCGGTACGTCTCCTCGGCAGGAGGTGGCTATGGCGGGGGCCTGTGCTCTGGCTTTGGTGGTGGGTATGGAGGAGGCTACAGTGGCTTCGGTGGTGGTGCAGCCTGTGGCTTTGGTGGGGGTGCTGGCTTTGGTGGGGGCGCTGGCTTTGGGGGAGGTTATGATGTTTGTGCTGGTTTTGGTGGTGGCGATGGCCTCCTCTCTGGAAATGAAAAGATAACGATGCAGAACCTGAACGACCGCCTGGCTTCGTACCTGGACAAGGTACGAGCACTGGAAGAGGCAAATTCGGATTTAGAAGTTAAAATCCGAGACTGGTATCAGAAGCAAGCACCCATCAGCCCAGCCCGGGACTACAGCAACTATTACAAGATAATTGAAGATCTCAAAGACAAGGTATGGCATTCATATGCAGAGTTATAAGAATGCATTACAGCTGTGGAACTGCCCAGATGTATTGTGGTTATGGACATTCTAGCATAAAAGAGTAGATTTTTCTTAATTTAAAAAGCAAATATGTTATCCTGAAACTGTGACATTTATTGAAATGAAAATGTTTGCACGGCAAAATGTGTTTAGAATTATGATTACACTTATTCAGTAATCAAATAGTAAAGAATGTGATAGGCAGGCCTCAAGTCTGAAAAATCATTCTCTTACCTACAGATAAGATCAGGTGTTGTACAAACGTACCTTCTAACTGTGTTTCTAACTTGTTGTACACAAAGGCATCTCAGCTCTCTGGTTTGCACACAGAATGTGGAAAAGAGCTTAGCACTTTGGGTTGCTCTCTATAAAAGTTGTAAGAATTACAGTGTGACCAAAGAGCAACATAACAAACTGAAAAGGCTATTGCAACCCAAAAAGCGTGTGTAACCACTGCCATCACAACAGGGTCCACTTTTTTCTGCCTCCATTGATGGCTACAGCCTCAGAAACCACCTCCTGTGTGCTCGGGACTGTGATATTTCACCATTACTCACAGGAACCTTTTCCTGTGTCTCTTACTTGCCAGATCCTTGCAGCTACCATTGACAACTCCCGCGTCATTCTGGAGATCGACAACGCCAGGCTGGCTGCGGATGACTTCAGACTGAAGTAAGTTTACCCGGAGCACATTTGCCTTCTCTCTCCCCCACCCTCTCTCTCAAAACAGTTTTCTCCTGTTTCGTTTACTTCCATCTAGAAAAGAGAGTTCTTCAGCCACCGAGGGACACATTTCAAACTTATGATAGGCATTTTTCCTTGATAACTTGATGTGAAAAACCCTGGCAAACAGAATCAGTGTGATGATTCCGACATTCAGTATAGCATTTCATGTTTTTACAGCTCTGCTGAATACAAACTCGTACATCTCTTGTTTCTTTTTCAAACCGCAGATATGAGAATGAGTTGTACCTGCGCCAGAGCGTGGAGTCCGACATCAACGGCCTGCGCCGGGTCCTGGATGAGCTGACCCTGGCCAGGGCTGACCTGGAGCTGCAGATCGAGAACCTGAAGGAGGAGCTGGCCTATCTCAAGAAGAACCACGAGGAGGTGAGAGCCCCTAACGCTGCAGAGAGGAAATCCCTTCCCTTCAGAGTTTGTGCCTCTCGGGTGGGGAGGGGAAAATCCAAACAAAAAGCCCAGAATGACAACATTGCAGCTTAATTAGAAGAAAAGTAATAACAAAAGAATCTTAAGCGTGTCCTGAGGAGCATTTCTCCGATTTCAAACTGTTCACACCTGTTAGTTTCAGTCTGACATTCATAGGCGCATGGTAGGTCACTGAGGTAGTAAAGCTGAGTAAAAGGAACACACATGTTACATTTATTATGTGTGTGAGTATACAGAAAGAAGCAAGCATGTGCAATGAGAGATAACATTCGATATGTGCATTCTGCCTACGGTACTTAATAATTACTGTACTGTGTACCACCACATGGATTGCTGGTGGCAGAAAGCATACGGGAAGAGAGAGCCTCATCTTTTTTGTGTCCTCTGCCCTCTGCCCATGCAGGAAATGAAGGAGTATTCCAACCAGCTGAGTGGAACGGTCAACGTGGAGATGGACGCTGCTCCCGGCATCGACCTGACCAGGGTCCTCTCTGAGATGAGGGAACAGTACGAGGCTCTGGCTGAGAAGAACCGCAAAGACGCCGAGGCCTGGTTCTTCACTCAGGTACAGTCACGCTGATACGCAGCACGCCGATGCATTGCCTCACTATTGCTGCCCCAACAGATGGGATGTGCCCTGCCTTTCTCTAAAGATCTTTTAAAGATCTTTATACAAGATGTACGTGATTTTACAGATGTTTTTTTCTCGCAGACTGATGAGCTGAACCGTGAAGTAGCCACCCACACACAACAGATACAGACCGGCAAATCGGAGATCACAGAACTGAGACGCACGGTCCAGGGCCTGGAGATTGAGCTGCAGTCGCAGCTCAGCATGGTACGGAGCTGTCCCGGGCACACCCAAGTCGCTGCGAGGACACTCGCCCCTTCCTCCCACTCTGTCTCACCCCTCGCTGAGACCCAGCTGCACGTTAACCTGTTCTGATGTTTCTCTGCTTTAGAAAGCCGGGCTGGAAGCCAACCTGCGGGATACAGAAGGCCGGTACTGCGCGCAGCTGGCTCAGATCCAGGCCCTCATCACCAGCGTGGAGGAGCAGCTGGCCGAGCTGCGCTGCGACATGGAGCGGCAGAACCAGGACTACAGGATGCTCATGGACATCAAGAGCCGCCTGGAGCAGGAGATCGCCACGTACCGCCATCTGCTGGAGGGCCAAGACTCTCAGTACGTTACTGCACACAAATCCTGCGATGATGAGATAAGGCTAACATCACGACACGTTGTGAAGCTGTAATCTGTGGTTGCCATGACTCCACGTTACTAAATTACATTCACTGCACACGCAGCCTTTTGAGTCCTGGCAAAACAGAGCCCAGCAAAGGCCCAGACCTTGCTGTAACTTAGGCTAAATCTCCAGATCAGTTGAGCTGATGATTTGAAAATGCAAATGCAACGTTTTGATCACGATGAATTACAGAAGGTGCCAGGCACCATATGTGTGTGTTACATAATAATAACCTGAAATAACCCATGAAAACCTGTTCTCAGTATTTCTTTAGCTCTTGGTTTTCTGCACTTGTGCACAGAGGTGAAAATATCCATCATCCTACACCAGTACTCTCAGCTAGAAAAGAACTTGGTACCGACCACAGCTTTAGCACAGGCTACATTTTAGTGCTCATTTCTAGTACCTGATCTACACAAGGAATTACTTTTATTTCTGAGGAGGAATCAGCTCATTCCATCATTTCTAGATTTTGACATTTTGACAGAAGCACACAAAGACACAACAGGGCCAAGAACTGGTCTGACTGCGTTGGTACTTCCCACTGAGCACACAGGAGTGGCCTTCAGAGCAGAAAGCACCTGAACAATAACACAATAACACAATAGTTACCTGAGAACAACCCCCTGACAGCAGCAGTGTGAAATCATGGCTGTTCACACGGATCAATGGTCTCAGGGTTGGGGATGGTCAGTAACCAAATATTTCTTCTTTTCTACAGGATATTAGGAGTGAACCCTAAGGATGGTAAGAAAAATTTTGATTTAAAGAGGGGCTGAAATGAATTAACAAAATAGGATTGAATAGACCTATCTTTTTGCTTAGGATTTCTTCTTACTAACACACATTATATTGTCTCTGCAATGACCACATCCTTTATCATTTAGAGAAAAGAACAGCATACTTTCTCTTATTTTATGTGCACTTTTGAAACCAGTAGCTTGCTAAAATGACTGCATGAACTCCTCATGGGATTCTAAAATATGGGAATCTCCCAAAGATTCCTAAGTCCATAAAGTACAAGACACACCTAAACCTGACATGTGATACGTGCTGGATGTGGGCCAGCAGGGATGGAAGATGAGATGTGAGGGCAGTTCCCCTTTGATGTGTGAGAAGATCTCGTGACGAAGCAAACAAAACCCCATCCATCATGCAGCTCTGCCAGGCCTTTGCAGTGCCTTTCTTTTCCCTTGTTGATTTTTTTTTCCTCCTCCAACAGCATCTCTGGGTGGCAGAAGCCGCGTGGGCCTGGAAGAAGATGGAAGATCAACATCTACTCGTGACAGGAGACTCCCGTAAAGGAACACTGGATGTCCTCTGGCGTGTGACACCACACAGAGCCAGCCTGCACCACAGCCAATGCTAAGAGAAATCCCCTTGAACGAGAATGTAACCCAAGAATGTGCAACAGCTTGGTGGCTGTCCTCAGCTTCACTCTCCCTTTTCGGGGTGGGAGTTGACAAGTCTGTTTTCTGTCAGTAGCTTCATAGTTTCCTTACAAAAGAACCTGCATAATAAAGTTTCTGTTCTGCTTGTGCAAATACACCCAGTCTCGTGTTGGTTTTTTGAAGGCAGCAGGCACTGTCACACACCACCATGCACCCTCCCTACCACAGTGCTTCCCGTAACCCAAAACAAGAGACCCTCAGGGGATAAAACAATAACTATAATAAAATTAATAACAGTAATAAAGATGATGATGAACAGACAGAACTAAAGTGCCATTAGAAGACAGATATAAAGTGCCATTAGATTCTCCCAGGAATCTTAAGCTAATATTGGTAAAAAAACTTAGAAGATAATGCAAAAAATCCTTAAGCTGTTAATTCTGAATTTAAAGTGCACAACACGACTAAAATTCATGCATAAATGAAATGCACCTCTGAAAAAAAATATTTATCCCTGTATATATTTATGTTCCTGCACTTCCTTCAGCAAAAAGGCAAATACCTTCGCTCTTGAGGAAGCACTGGGCAAGGTCCAGGTGAAATGAACTGTTCCAGCAGAGTCTGCTGCGACTGTTTTGGTTTTCACACACAGGGAAGAAACTCACGGGCTCGTGCCATCGCTGCAGCTGTTGTGTCAGCAACGCTGCCTTTTCTCAGCAGTACGTTAGCCTGCAAATCCACACCAGGGTAAACGACAAGAGGTGCTTAAAAGATTTGAGAGGCTACTAAATCCCACCTTCAGAAGGATATAAAACACATAAATGCCATATTTTGCTAACTTAACCTGTTCAGAAAAATTGCCATTAGCCTCATTGCTGGGTGTTTCAACCCACACAATTTCTAGTATTATGGATATTTTCCTTCCGGCCTCCTTAAAGCCACTATTTTTGTCTCTTCTATCTTCTGCCATTTAAAACCACACATGTACAGCGCTGGCACCAGCGCCAGAGTTCAGCCGTGAGGGAGGCTGCAGGATCCCTGCGGTACAACCCTGTATGCAGAGGAACGCACACCACGGGTGCTCTCGCTGGCAGGAACTGAGCAAGGGTTTGTGTAAGCTTCAGCAAAGCGGCATCACAATCTGCCATAAAATAAAAGCCAAACGGTACAAATGGTATTGTTTCCTGATCCAGAAATGCAGTAATCATTGCATGTATCATTCAGACAGCAAGAGAGAGAAATTCTGCAGCCAAAGGCAGCTCCGTTTGTATTTCAGGTGGAACAGTTGAATGAACCAGTGATGGTCCACAGGACATTTACCTGTATCGTGTAGGTGTCAAAGTATTCTGCCTCTACTTAAACTGCAGCCTATTAATTCAGTTCGGTTTGCTTTTCATGTTCCAATTCTGCAAAACAAGTCCGATTCCCAAATAAAGCAGCTCTGCACCGTGTGTCCCTTAGCTCCCAGCGGCTGTGCGAGCAGAGCAGCCCTCAGTGCGCTGGTGCCATCTGCTGACAGCGGCCCCTTCCTCACCGGCTCCCGCTCGCGTCCTGCTCTGGGTCCAGCAGCTGCCCCACGCCAGGCCCTTGTGCCAGCCTGGCAAAGTAGAGGCGCGGCTGGCTGTGAAGGGAGTTTTTTTGGTCTTCTCCATGGCTCCTCAACATGTATTGATGAAAACCGTGGCTTCTTTTCCAGTTTGAAAAGACAAAGATCACCTTTGTTTTGTATTACATGCCAGAAAAAAATACCATTCTGTTTTTCGTGATGGCATGATAATCTGTGAAAGTACCAGGGAACAAGACAGAGGCTGTTCTGTCTCACAAACTGTCAGCCAAGTTGGGAATCCCACTGTGTAATTTCACATGAAACAAAGGATTCATTTTCCTTCACGTACCATTATGTACATATGTGTGTGTGCATGTGAATGCATGTACATGTCAATGAAATATTTCACAGAATGTTAGCTTGCTGAACTGCTAGGCCACAAAATTCAGTTTGATATTGGTCTCTGGTGAACAGCAGCACATCACCGGTTCATTATAATTGGGGTTTTTCAAGTTGGGCTTTCATCTTCCATCTGGTGCTTCAAGCTCTTCTCCCTCTCAAGCAGCAGAGCTGATACCAAACCGTAGTTATTAATAGTAGCTGTTACCAGAATAATTTGTGATAGCCATACCTTGTACTTATTGAAAACCATATCTTCAATGATTAATTTCTCCAATTAAAAATGTGAGCATTTCCATACAATGAGGTGTCTGAGGAACACGAAGGAATATGCACTCAATGGCCACGTAAGCGGTGAAAGGGCCAACACCAGGTGCTGCGCAGAGCCGACAGAGCCACGAGGAGGAGCTCC
>NW_010172810.1:2565-16800 GCF_000695765.1 Mesitornis unicolor | reverse complement strand
GTTCAGCAGAGAGGGCTGGAGGCATCCAGGAGAGGACGAAGTGCCTGATTCTTCAGAACAGAAAAATTTCAAATGAAACAAACAGAGGGAAAAAGATCCCTTCAGGCTTCTCCAGGACGGTGTAGCTCTCGTTTGTGCGGTCTCCCAGACTCCACCGTTCCAGGTGGGAGCAGAGCTATGGGAGGGCTTGTTACAGAGCTGAGCCTTCAGCTGTTCTCAAGAAAAACCACTGTCGTGTTCCTGAGAGTCCACGGCCACCCAGCTCCTCCTCTGCCCAGATCTCCCACCTACCCCAGATCTCCCACCTACCCCAGATCTCCCACCTACTCCTCAGCGCAGTCCAGAACTGCTCCGAAGGACACGGGAAACCCAAGAACCCAGCGGCGGCCATGGGAACACTTCACTGCTCTCTACCTGCTTTTCAGCACGAGGAATAAGAAAATCTCTGCAGAAGCCGGACTTGCCCACTCAATATTTGATGGCAGAAGTTTGACAGGAGGTTCTGACACTTTGGAGATTGACTATTTTCACACGCTTGCCAGGTCAATTATTAGGGTTGGTAGCTTTAAATAATCACTTGAATTTTCCAAGTGTTGTTACAAACTCATATTCTAAATATTTTCTATAGCTAAACATCTCTTCTCGGTGACAAACAATGATAGGACAAGGGGTAACGGACACAAGCTGGAACACAGGAGGTTCCACTTCAATTGGAGAAGAAACTTCTTCTCAGTGAGGGTGACAGAGCACTGGCCCAGGCTGCCCAGAGAGGTTGTGGAGTCTCCTTCTCTGCAGACATTCAAAGCCCGCCTGGACGCCTTCCTGTGTAACCTCATCTGGGTGTTCCTGCTCCGGCAGGGGGATTGGACTGGATGAGCTTTGGAGGTCCCTTCCAATCCCTAACGCTCTGTGATTCTGTGATCTAAATATCTTAATAGTATGAATATCAGTAGCAGCAAGAAATTCCTGCATTACCATCTATTCCAACAAGACTACTGAAATATGACTGCACCTCAAATAATGAAAAAAATCACTAGAAAAGACTGATAAGTACCTAATTCTCATGAATTTCAACTGGAAATGGGCAGCTGAAGGGAACAGCTGTTTCTTGCTCACTTTGGACTGGAGTTTTAGTCCATGACAGAGGCTAGATAACTTCATTAAAGCCTCACGCCTCATACGGGCTGAAGCTGTCGGGTACGTGGATGACAGCTTGGTGGGACACGCTGCGTGTCAGGATTCACACCCTGCCGAAGTGCTAAAGCCTGAGAATTACAACAGAAAGAAAGAGGGAGCTATCCCTGCCCCGGCTCTCCGCTTGTTCTGTAATGGACAACGCTCTTTCCCATGAGCAGGAAAACACAGCATGTTAACTACAGGGGTAGAAAAAAGTCTGAGGCAGAGCTGATCCTGTTCCACACCTACAGATTTTAGCCACACCTCACCATTATAATATGAAAAGAAAAAAAAATAAAACCCCAAAACAAGCGAAAGGCAAGCAATCCGGTATGTGGCTGTGATTCCAAATAACAACAGTGTGTGCAGGCTCATAAAAGCTTCAGAATTGACCAAGAGGAAGCACGTTTCGTGATGACACAATCTTGTTGCTGTAGTCATTCATCGAAGGGAAACTCCCACAGGAAAAGGCATAAAGCAGCCTAGGGAAGGCTAAGGAGCTGCTCAGTGCTAGCCAGTCAAACATTGGGTTAGATCACAACAGAGCTAAGCATGAGCACCAGCCAAGGCCCTTTCCAGCTTTTTTCTGGGTCCCTCAGGGGTGGTGCAGGGTGTGGTTTGGCCCAGCAAGGAATTTCTTGCAGACCTCCAGGTGCAGATGGTGGTGCCAGCAGCACACAACCCTCCTTCTCCTCCGCCAGACCCCTCTGGCTGTCTGCTGCAGCGGGGGCACCGTGGGGAGGCTTCAGCGAGCGCCATGGGGAAAGCATCTTCCTGGGGGGGAATGAGAAACAGACCATGCAAAACCTGAATGACCGTTTGGCTGCCTACCTGGACAAGGTCCGCTCCTTGGAAGCAGCCAACGCTCAGCTGGAAAGCTGCATCCTAGAGTGGCACAGGACAAAGTCTCACGGAAAGAGGCATGACTTCAACCAATACGAGCAAAACGTCACTGACATGCAAAGACAGGTAAGTCAGAGCTCTAGCTAATATGTCACTCTCTGCTCTCTTAAGGAACCTGGGTACTCACTTATGCTGATGGTTTTCCTTTAAAGAAAGTTAAATCAAACCTTTGAAGTGTTAGAAATACTACCGAAAGTGTTACAGGAGCTGAGCAGGAACATTCTTTGTGTTCACGAGGAGAACAGGGACAAGAAAGGCTGGAAGGGGTCAAGGGGGATTCTTCAGAGGCTGGGAGTACCGAGAGCTCTGTTTGCTGCCAAGGCTTCGCTCCTGTACGTGAAACTGTGGTTTCAGTAACCCTGTCTGGCAGAATTTGGGCTTTCTGACTGCACATGTATTCCAGCAAATTACAAAGCAGCGAACTGCAGAGACTGCCGCCTCTCCTGCGTGCTGTCTCTAGACATACCCATGCATTTCATTTCTTTGATTCCTGTGGTAGCAGACGAAACTAAAGGAGGTTTGGGTCCAATGGGCTTATGTAATCAGATGGAAAAATACTTCATTGTAATTAACAAAATAGCAGTGACAAATTCCTTGTGGATGTTTTCACTATAATTAAAAGGAGAATTTCTGGTTCCTGCCGGTAGTTAATATTAACGTTCAACAGTAACTCTTTCAATCTCTCAAACTCACGTGTCTTCATATTCAAACACAATATTAATCTGTATTCATAAGGAACATACTTAGCACTGTAACCACCTGTGTGACTAATCAGCATCATTAACTTTACATAGCCATATGAGGCAAAAAACAAAGCTATTCCAAACGCAATGCTGTAGTTTTCCCTCCCGTTTTTTATAATACAGTTACTTGGCATTTTCAGGACCCTGAGAGACTTCTTTCCAAAGGGCTTGGACATGGTATTATCTCACATCTCTGCTGATCGAGGCCAGGGACTGCACCAAGCTCCCTGCTCCCCGTTAAATGCGTTGCCTGCAGGCAGATGAGGTGCCCCGACCACAGGCAGCGCAGGGAGAGCCAGAGCTGTCGTCACCTATTCCTGTTTTAGGGATACAGAGAGGTCACCCATCTCCACCCCTATCACTTCAGCGCTTGCTTTTTAACTGATCCAGAGGTAAAAACTTGATCATCAAGAACAGAAACGTGTTCACACTGATTCGCAGTTAATAAATGAGAAACATTCAGGAAGACAGTAAGACATAAAGCATAATGCTAACTGGGGTAAAGCCCTCACTTTTGAACAGCTTTCGTACCAAAACACTTATTTTTAGCACTGAAATCGCTATCACTGGCTCCAGACACCTGTCTCACACACATGTGCTCCCCGTGGTGCTCACGCTGGGGAGGGCCATTAAAGGATTATTTACAGGCAGCAATTCAGTGATTTCACCCAGAATTTTTACTTTCTCTATAAATTATCGTCATTAGCGCCAGTAAAATGAGTGAAAATATAGCATCTAATTATTAACCGTAATTACATTAATTAACCATGAATTAAAAAGGTGAAACTAATTTAGCACCTAAAATGGAATTTAGACCAAATTTAGAAACATTTACCCAATAACCCAGAAAGTCTCTGATGCACTGGCTGTCTAAACTGGGAGGGATTTGGGATCTGGGTCCTACCTTTTGGACCACACTCTGCCCTGGACACCTGAATTCTGGGTGAATGTGCCAGATGGGGCAGCAAGTTGCCTTTTCCAGCCTGACTCCAGGCTAAGTCAGACACAAGTAAAATAGCACCAGTTCTTCAGGGAAATGTCTCATTCAAAGAGCTTGCATGAGTCCATAAGCAAAGAGATCTACAGAGCGTCCAAGGAGACAGCATCGATGCTGCTGGACAGAGGACATGAGACGTGCTGGGAAGAAGTCAGTGCAGAAAGTCTTGGAAAAAATGTGTTTCAAGAAGGAATTTGAGTGTATTTCATATCTAATAATGCATGAGTTGTTAATTAAGCTATCGGTGAGTTTGCAGACTGGTATTAGTGATGCCTCCGTATTCACAATGGATGTAGAGAAGAATTCTGTATCGTTCTAAATGATAAATGTCCACATCTGAAACGCACTGCTAACTGCCATAGCAAGCAACACCGTACAGCAGCTGGCAAACACTGACAATCAAACTCCTTTGCTGTGTTGTTTCTTTCAGATTGCGCAGAAAGAGACATAAAGCGTTGATATAAATGTGGTTTTGTGTTGGGCGATTATGAAACGGCACAAAGTTGAAGAACTCATGTGTTGCTTTCTCATTGCCTTATTACCTGGCACAGTAAAATTCACCGCTCTCTAAGGGTCGATTCCAGAACTGCCAAATTCCAGCAGAGACATTTTGGGTATTGTCATGGGTCTTCAGCTGCCCCCGGTCACGTCCCAGGGCAGTACCCGAGGTGCGCTGCCAATTGCTCACACACGTGCAGTCTGTTACCAGATGAGCTCAAACACTCCACAGGCTCCCTCTTTTTTGCTCTGAAAGGTAAACTTTTGACACTTGAGGACAATTTTGTCATTTCCTTCTTTCTCTGTGATTCACTGAGGCGTGGGAAGGTTTACTCTGAGGTGCTGAGAGCTCTGTAAAGGGGTAATGATTTCTCTGCAGGCAGAATGCACCTTGTTTTGCAGTGCAAGTGTTGAGTGAAGGCAGCTGCTGGAACCACAGCCACGCTTCCATTCCCTCTGCTAGGAAAGGATGTGATGTCCCACAATTATTAGTTCCTGCTAATTATGTGACTGTTCCTGCTAGAAAGATTTTGAATGGAATTCTGAGCTTTTCATATTCACATCCATAGTTCAAAGCTGTTTCATGTTAACAGGGACTTAGGCGGCTTTTCAGCGCATGCCGAGCACATCAAATGAACGATGCGGTGCACTTTCTCCTGCACCTTTTAGGGCAATTTTCAACATCCTAAAGCAAAATCAGAAACTGGATTTAATCACTCAATGCTGCTGGCCAATTCAGTGCAGTTACAGGTGAATAACTGAATGGCCCACCATAACAAGATGCCAGTGCTACTGTCAAAATGACAGCCCACGCGACTCCAGAGTGGAGCACGTGGTGGACTCCAGCAGTGTTATTCCTCTGCACCACAGCACTGACCAACAAGGGGTTCATGCACGTAATTACTTATTAGCACACGCTCAATTCCAGCATTTCGATTGTACTCAGACACAGCCTGATGGTTCTTACTGAAATTTGCCCTAAAGATGACCAAGGCTGCTTTTCCAGCAATGCGACACAGAGTCAAAATCAGTTCCCAATAAAGAGGAAGAGAGTTATTGTTATTCTGTAATATACCATGAAGTTAGTGTAATATTATTTGTATCCACTACCTGGCCAGCACAAAGATGACTCCTCGTTCATATCCAGAAAAGTAAGAGAAAGAGAAAAGATAGACAAAAACTGCAGAAATGTCTAAGTGAATCAGGAAACTCAGCTTCTTTAACTCAGGTACTCTCCCAGCATGGGAATTCTCTGTTCAGATGCTTCGTATGAGCAGCAAGGAGTCTAAACCAGCCCAGGTTATTCACCATCACCACATGGCAACACTGAGTTTGCTGTTGGATTCTCTGTTTTCCAGATTGAGGATGGCAAGATCACCAATGCCAGTATCCTTTTACAAATCGATAACGCTAACATGGCATCTGAAGACTTCAGGCTCAAGTAAGCACTTCTTTGGTTTCCTGTATAACTTTGAAAGAGGATTAAGCAAAATACTGCTTTTTCTTGATAATCCAATGTGAAACTGATTTTATTGAGGTTTTCTGGTGATACTGGATAAATAAAAGCAATGTAGAATAGAAAAGAAAATCAGAAAGGATAAAAAGGATGCAAAACCCACAAATGATTGCTGAACAATTGAGTCACCCTGTTTATGATACTTAGTGCAGGTCCTGAAGAGCAGGTTTTACAGCAGACACTTGATACCTGTGACAAAAGGCATTTAAAACTGTCATCTGGGAATACAAATTAACCCTTCTCTGCACTGCACTTCCCAGTGCAGCCCAAATCTACTTCCTGTACTTATCACCCCTCCTGTCCAGCTGCACAGGAAATACCCGTCCTTCAGCAGCTTCTGCTTTGGGTCTCTGGAGTTTTGCCACACACAGTAAATGGGCCGCTGCTTCCTCGGGTACCACCATTTGATTTTTCCCTACGCTGTTGAGAGAGAGTCCTCAGACCAACTAAAAAGCCAGAATGTTTGGACAGAAAACTTCCCGGCAGATCTTTGCAAAGGAAAGGAGTTTACATTTCTGTAAGTTACACTTAGGAATCCTGAAGATTTCTCGTATTTTCAACAGATGCTGATCAGCCATTAAAAAAATCTCTTAGCTTTAGATAATATTATAACAAACATAAAGCCCCTGAACACTTAGGCCTTATCTGGCCCTGCCTCTCTTTGCCATTCCCTCACGCAGGTATGAGGCGGAGAAGGCGCGCAGGCAGGGGGTGCAGCTCGACGTGGAGAATCTGCGGAAGGAGCTCGATGGCCTGACCATCATTACCACAGATCTGGAGATGGAAATTGAAGGCCTGAGAGAAGAGCACATCCTCAGAAGGAAAGACCATGAGGAGGTACCAAAAGTGCCACTTGGTAAAAGCCTATCGCACAAATCTTCACTCACGTGTAATTAACTTTGAGTAAGATCCTCAATCTATAAACGGGATTGATGATTCAGAACTAAATAATGTCTCTAAAGAAGGCAATGAGAGCCAGATGAGGCACAAAGTTTGTGTCCTACTTTGCCAATTAAATTGGGCTTTAAGAAAGGGTCACAAATGGCTGCATCTTCTCCCACTCTTTTCTAGTCACCTCCCCATCTGTCATACACAGTCAATAATAGCTTACATATTCGATTGAAATCTTCTCAGAAATACTTAGATATAAATACACAGAAATTTCAAGCAAACAGGAAACATTGCTCTTGGGTTTACTGATCACAGACTTTCCCCTCGGCTCTGGAGATATCATTTCACAGAATCAGAGAGGCACAGAGTGGCTGAGGTTGGAAGGGACCTCTCGAGGTCCCCTTGTCCACCCAAACAGCTCCAGCAGGGTCACCTCAACTAAACAGAGCCTGAATTCTTGAAGGATCAAAACGAAAAAGAGTGGTTGGTGCAGTCAAGTAAAATTACTTATTCTTGCAAAATCCTAAGTACAAGAATTAGATAATAATCGCGAAAACCATGCTGCTCTGAATTCTTCCAGAGCTATATCACAGGGGCTCTGATATTCCCACCTACACCACTCCTGACAACACGCTGGTCTCACTTTGCTTGATCTCACGTTGTTTTCAGTCATTACCTAATGCAGAACCAAACATCCTACTCAGTGTCTGTGGATCATCAAAAAGGAGAACAGAAACCCCAGGGTCACAGAGCAGCAGGTGGAGCTGGGTGTTACTGAGCAGCCATAACAGAGCAGTTCTTGGGAGCAAGGCAACCAGCAGAGAGCTCGGCATGGGCAGTGGATCTGCATTTTGGGGGCCGTGATGTCATACCCCGAAATGCTACTTTGCTTGGGCGCTTTTGCGAATGGTACCTAGCACATAAGGTTGTGCTACACCAAAAGGAATGTTGCCATACCTGCTTGACTTGCCCTGTAATTATGTTGTTTACACAGTAATTATATGCTTTAATCCAATTATTCCTTTAACAATTACATAGAACTTTTACATTACTCTCCTGTAAACTTAGTTATAGTTCCATAAATATTAACATAGAGGGTAAGAAAGATGAAATTACTGTTAGATTGTCATCAAAGGTTTTGGGTACCTAACAGATAAATAAATAAAAAATGCCAGAGCTTCTTCACGAAGTATGTATCTTCCAGAAATGTTGTATGGGAAGACCTTCCCTAGCACAGTTCTGCCACAGAAGCAGACTGAAGTCACTGGTTTAAGTCACATCACAGTATTATCCATATATTAAATTTCCAAATAGCGATAACTGAATATATATAACAACTAACCCACCATAATGAAAACAATATTCAGGGCATTGTGGAAGGATGGAACTGCAGAAGACAAGACAGGAATGAAAACTTTCCACTTGCATAAACAAGTTTGCTTGTTTCCTCTGCTAATATATGAACAGGATATGGAAGCAAATCGCTCATCACAAGACTTCAAAGTCAGTGTGAAAGTAAACGCAGCACCTCCTGAGGACTTGGCCAAGATTCTAGCAGAAATCAGAGAAGATTATGAAGCCATAATTGAAAAGAATCGTCAAAGCCTGGACAGCTGGTACAAGGAGCAGGTAACAGCAATTTTCTGCTCATGTACAAAGCCCCCGTTGCTGTGCAGGAATGAATCATTGAGCTTTCCCCTTGCTTCCACTCCCCAGAGCTCAACCATGTCCCTGGCAGCAACTCCCAGCCCAGAGCTGCTGCAGCGCAATGAGAGCGAGATCAAGGAGCTGTCGCGTACCCTGCAGGCCCTGGACATCGAGCTGCAGGCACAGATGAGTAAGGTATTGCCCACAGCCATCTCTGGCTGCTCACGGTTACTTCACACAGCCTCAGAAACTGTTGTGGACCAATCCTTCATTTAAATCCATAGCCTAGCATCACTTTATTGTCGTTTTTAAAGTATCAGTGAAATCGGCATTTGGACTATGCTTGGCTCTGCCAGAATATGCAAGATATATATATATATATAGATATCTTGGACATATATATAGATATAAATACATATATCTTGCATATATATATATATGCAATGATCACCAAAAAGTGAAAAATTTATGTCTCTCCATAGAACAAAATATGGGGAGAAGAAAAAGAGATGGGATACCTGACTCTATGATCTAGAAAGAAAAAATGTCCAAGCAGACAGGTAGTAATACACATTTCATATTCACAACCCCTATTATAATGCACAAAATATTTGAACTGTGAAAAATATTGGTGGGGAATCTTCAAAAATATGACTCGGCTCCTGTACAGGCTAAAGCTCCCATAGCCATGGCCTGCAGACTTTGGAGCAATTCTGGGCAGTAGATGCAGAAGTGACAAAGGAGTGAACAGTTGCGGGGGCAGAGCACAGCAGAGCAGCAGACAGACCACGGCAGGGATAAATTCCTCTGGTTTTGCCTCTCATGATGGAGACACAACGCAGCTTCATGGTTCTGCTGCCTTCACATGAACGGTCATGCAAATGACAGTGTTTAAATTACCAGTCCTGATTCTGCAATCTTGTAGCCAGAGACTAAATTTGCTGGCATTTCTGTGTTATATCTACCACATAAATAATAACCATAGCATTGGTGTTATCCGCTCTGTCAGAAACACATGCTGGAAGACACCTTGGCCGACACTCAGAATTACTACGCTGCTGCACTCCAAAACATGCAGCAGATCATCTCCAAGTGTGAGGAAGAGCTAAGCGAGGTTCGGCACGACATCAAGCAGCAAAATAACCAGTACAAGGTTCTTCTTGGGATCAAAACCCGCCTGGAGAAGGAAATCTCAACCTACCGCCTGCTGCTGGAAGGGAATGTTGACGGGTGAGGCACAGCCGCCCTGACTGGAATAGATGAGAAGAGAGTTCTCATATTCGGGTTATTTATTTGTTTGTTTGCTTATGCTTAATCAAAGCTTGTGAGTTCCATGGCACATCAAGGGTTGGTATTTTAATGTGATGGATCATAATAAAAAGCCTGAGCCACTTAGCATACAGAGAAACTTGTACCCATGTAATTTGGATCACCTAAATTAATATAGCTTTTTATTAAAAAAAAATATTTCTACATTACCACAGCGTGCCTATCTCAGCATAGGAAAAAGTGCCAATTCCAGTAAAATTCATAGTCATTTCCAATCTTCAAAACAAGTTCTAGATCAAAAAGAAGCCTGGAGACAACTTTACATAGTGGTACGAGGTCTGCTTAGAATCAGTGAGAAGAAGGGGATGAATAACTTCTTGAAATTAGTCTAATCATTATTTTGTTCTCTGTCTTATTCTCTTTACAGGATAGCAAGAAAATCTGAATCAAAAGCTAAAGGTAAAAGCCCCGTATTTTGACTCTATGGTAACTTTGAATTATTGTCATTTCCCATCGAATTTTGCTCAGAATCATTTTAACGTCACACGAATGAGGTGCGAAAGGGCTGCACCTGGAGCACGTTCTGCTGTGTCTGCACACTCGGAGACTGTCCTCAGAGTCTCCTCTGTGTCACACACTGTGTCCAAGGCTCTGGCTCAGGACTAAACCTGCCATGGGATACGAGGAGCCACAGAGACTCCATTTGGTGACTAAAGCAGTGTCAGGGCTTGAGAGCAAGCAGAAAATCTGCATGTCTGAAACTCGCATTCAGGCATGAGCATGACCTGCAGATGTTTAGGATCAGCAGCTCTGAAGTTACATTTGCATTGCCTGGGATGTAGCTGTGTTACTCATTTGCCCTGACCCGGGCAAGACGCAGGGTGACTTTCTGGCAGTGCATTTCATAAACAATAATAAGGATTGACTTAAAGGGAAACATGTAAAGATAAATCGGTTGAGGAGGCAGTTGGTAAATTACTGCAAATGAAGCTCTCCCTGCATCGTGTTGTCTCCTTAACCTCTGTCTTTCTTCCAGAACACGCTGGGCTGAGCAGTCGGAAGATCAGAGCCATTGTCCATGACACCGTGGATGGGCAGGTGGTGTCCTCCACTGTCAATGAGATCCAGCAGCAGGAGTGAATGCAAAGCTCTGCCAACCATGTGCTCTGCATTGGTGTCCCTGTGTGTACAACAGCGATACTTCAGTGAACGCGCTCCCAAAATGAACTGCAGCCTAATAACGAAAAGTGCCATACAAAGCTAGAGATAGCTGATATTGTTAGTTTAAAGAGCTTTTAGTCATCAAAACACTGAAGAAAAGCTATCCAACCAAAATGACTGGCTGAGCTGGTAACATGTATTATGCACATCTCACTGGGGCATGAACATCCATCTGTGATTCATTTGTTGCTCTGCAAATTAACTATAAATTAAAGTGAATAATCTCTCAACTTTTCTCCTGTTCTTGTATCATACACATCACTGCAGCCAATAAATTCTTTTCCATTACTTGTTCTGGTCGTTGGAATTTCCGATTTTGCATTTTCTTACATACACACACGCCAGCCCAAAGAGGCAGCGTGACCGACAGAGGTCAAGACTGCAAAAGCCTCATCGCTTCAGGAGATGTAAAAGCTGAAGGACACAAGGAAGAAGAAAAGAGGTGACACAAGTTACAGGTGACATTTACATAAGCAAAACTATTTGACTTCCCTTCCCCGTTTCAGTGTCACCATGTAAAACAGCGTTACGAGTTGTACGGTATGCTTTACTAAAATAGCCACCCTAGAAATATTTCCTTATTCTTCAGCTTCAGAGAAATTTTATTTCCTTCAAAGATTATAAGTACTTTTCCAGATAGTGTCATTCCTTCTCAGTGACCCATTTAATTTAAAAAACATTTCAGTTATTTGCTTTCACATTCATGCTCACTGCTTTTGTTGATGGCTTCACAGTCTGGTGTATTAACGTAAGGGGAGAGGCCCAAGCTCTTCAGCCAAACCCAAGCTCCCTCCCCCTTCTCATATCAGCCCCATCACTGACTGGGCAGGAGACCCTAACAGTGATAGGCAATGCTAAAAACTGAGCAAGAAAAAGAGAAATACTATTAGGACTGTTTAGATGAGGAAGACTGTAAGGCAGAACGAAGAAAGACACAGTGGAGCGTAATGAGCGTCTGTACGGATTTGCATTCCAAAGTCAACGGCTGCATATGGAGCCCTGTGTTCAGGGCAGCCTCATAAGCAAAATTGTCATTGTACTCCTTGGACCTACTCATAAGGGATTTTCATAAAGGATTCCTGTTTCCTGCTTTGCTTTGAAACAAGGCTCACAAAAGAAAGTGAAAATTCAAAGAAAATGCAGATTTAAAATAAAGTCCATCTCTACAATACACTGTTTTCTTACTGGCGTGTTACGACCAGTCCATGATTTCCCTTTAACTTCCCCCCCTCCCCAAACTCTCCACCCTGGTTGCACAAAGAGATCCCAAAAGCATCCAATGGATTACCTAATGGTTTCCTTAAATTGGGTAAAACTTGTAATACAGGATTAGTAACTCTTGGCTAATTAACAATGTCCTTCCTTATGGCTTACCAGATCCAACAAGCCAGACCTGGTGTTTGTAGCATCCGGACAAAATGTGCTTACGTTTTCTTGAACAATTTTCTGTGTTATTTAAAGCTAGAAGAATTCATCAAATTTGCAGAGCATAACTGCATTGCTGTGATACAAATAATTATTAAAACTTCTAAGTAGCCCTTTATTTCTAAATCAAAGGAAGTACCTATGCTTTGTGCTAGGTTTTGGTTGCGCTAAGCTACAAGGAAAGAAGACAAAAAGCCGAATAATTGCAGTGCTTTACAGAACACGCCTGTCCCCATTTCACATTCTTGGGCGATGCATTGGCTTCCTGCGTGTCCTGGCGTCCCCTCACGCAGAGGTGACAGACGCACGCCCTGCACTCCAAGTTACGCTCAGCCATGGTCCGAATAAGGCGGAAAGGAGGATTCCCACTGCACTGCTCTGCTGGTTTTGACGTTCCTCACAGCTGAGTGCCTGCGCTCTGCAGTGGTCACAGCAGCACGGCCCGCAGCGCTGAGCCCAGCGCTCACTGCCTTTGCTCGCACCATCACGCAGCGACGCGCAAACACATCCACTCAAGCTGCTGTCTTTTAATAGGTGATGTAAACCAATTAGTCCTTCAACACAGGAATATTAGTTACGCTACGTTCTGTTTTCTAAACGGAAGCAAGTATTCTCTAACAAAATTTGCTTACTTCTGGAGAATTTTTCATGGCTTTACAATGCTATGTATAACTGTAGATTTCCTCCTCGTTGAGCAGTTTATGATGCCGTGCCACCAGCCATATGTTGCCCTGTATCTAGTGGTTATTCATTATTTCTGAATTTGTGTTCTGGTAGATAAGCTATGCATTTCTAAAAGTACGTAGGGTAGGTCTGCACCCTGAATAGTAAATACTGATAGTAATGTTTACCACTTGCGTGCACTGTTAACATTATTTGCTCACAACACACTGGGAGATGAAGCTGGGGAGATAAGACTGGGGCAGTATTATCATTCCCATGTTATTGCTTGAGAAACTGGAAAAAGAGATGACACAACTTGCTCAAGGCTGCAAAGAAAGTCACTGACAGCAACTAAATTAGAATTCATCACTTCACAGCTTCCACTTACCCGGCCATTGGATAACACCACTTCCGCAGAGCCTCTCTCTGTTTCCAGCACCTTTTCTGCAGCTGATCGCACTGACCAGATAACGCGACTGATTCACTGCAATGTCTGCTGCCAGCCAAGACCCTGCACATACTTCGATGATGTTCTTCAACCTGCAGGTGCCAATGGCCCTAATTAAAATTAGTCCTGTACAGAACACAGTGCCTGGGTGTCTTTGGTGAGTTTGGGAAACTTTAAAAAAGAGATGGCAGATGTGCTTCTTTCTCTTAGTCTCTGATCAGTGTCCTGAAGGAAAGGAGATCTTCAGCATTGTGACACTGTATTGCTTTCAGAATTATTTTATTAATTCATTGTATTGAAACTGATTGAACTCTGCTAGCTGGAGTGTATTCTGCATCGGTATTAAATACACACAGAAGTGCTGTTTCAACATGAAGGACGTGACTGACCCAGACCCAAAGAAACTGCAATTTTTTAACTTTGAAGTATCATAAAAATAACACACTCGAAATGAATATATTCTGTTTCCCATAAATGGAATGGGATGGTAACAAATATTAGAAGGAGATAATGTCATTTCTAAGCCTGAGCGAATGATGTAACAATATTTTGCAAACCAACAAGACACAGGAACTCGCAGTCTATAAAAGGAGGCTGAAACCATCAGCAATCCCAACTCACCTCTTGCAGTTTCACCTGCCATTTAAGGAAGTCCTGCACTAAATAATCCTCCAACAGACTTGAATGCACTCCAGACTGCGTGTGAGTCATAGCTCATTTATTTCACTTGTAGAAATGTTAAAACTTCTGAAGGTACATTACAATGCACAGCTCTGGTAAGTGAAATGTTGATCCTCTGGAAGAGGTTTGCAGTGAGGTAATGCAGCAACGGGCTGTG
>NW_010172810.1:424-2534 GCF_000695765.1 Mesitornis unicolor | reverse complement strand
GCATGGGGCTTTGCTATTCATCACACATCCCTGCTGCTGATGTGGCCGCATTGGCAGGTTTCTTTCCTATTTGTGCACAAGACATTTCTGTAGAATGCAAAGGTTTTGCTTTCTGCCTGCCTCAGTACAGATGCAAAATTAATCAAGTCATTTCAGAAAGAGAAGAAAAGAAAATCCGGCATAAATAACACTGCTAAAACCAGCCTGCATGCTATTATTGAAGCAGAGAGACCAGGTAGAAGAGCCAGTAAAACATTTCACAATGTCCACACCCTGACCTATAAAGGTTTCTAAAGTTTTGCTGGGAGATGCCTGTTCCTGTGTATGAATCACTCCGAAAAGGGAAGGATCTATAAACAGGGAAGCAAGGAAAGAACAATGCTCGGGAGGCCGGCATCCCCCATCCTCTCTATGTCCTGAATTACACAGCAAAAGCATCTTAATTATTGACTCTGCTTGTAAACCTGGCTTTGTGAAATCACGAGGCATTTTTCATTGCGTATTGCTTCCTCATCATTCCTTCCTCAGTAGAATTTCTCATTTCTTTTCAAGTCGTATTTTTAAGATATTTTTAATTGCATGAGTATATTGAAAGGACCCACTTGAGCCACACATCCAGGGGTTGGCATAAAAGAACTGTTTGCAAAAATATCACATCAACCACAAGCATCAATCCATTACAGTGTGGACTGCCCTTACAACAGAGGCTCCAGGCTGACAAAGCACGAGACATGACCTAATGGTGAGACAGCTGCACGGCTGCGTCTGCTGGACGTACTCATTTGCCTCTTGAAAGTCTGAATATGCATCAGGAGCTTAAAGGCATAAAATTGTAACATCAGCTGTGGTAAATAGACTTTCAACAGCTATCTAGACTTCAGGGGCGAATTTTTTTGCTTTCCAACGTCCTAAGGACAAACCAAAAGGAGTTAATTCGATAGGCTGTTATTAGGCTCTATGGAAAGCAACAAATGTGAGGAATATAATTTAAGTAGAGAAAAATGTAATTCAGTTTAGAGGAATAATTATCTGGAGCAGGCAGGGAAAAGGAGGAGAAATGAAGAAGCCGAAGTACCTGACAAACTATGCAGCACTTCTTTAGAAGAAGGTAAGAGTCTGCTACTTCTAGAGAAAAAGTACCAGTCTGGGCTCAGGTCTGCACCCCTGAATCACGCAGGCAAGAAATTAAAGCACAAAATGCAGGAAACAAATACACTGGAAGCAACTCTTGCCAGAGCAATTTCAAAGAAGGACATATGCAATGTTGCTGCAAGCAGACAGAAAATTGTGATTTTAAAGTTGCCAGTGCAGAGGAAAAATCCCCACTTTTTCATTCCTTATTAGTGAGACAAATTAACAATTTTGGTAAGCCATTTCAGCACCCAGGCTCTGCTTCTTAGTTAATCTCACCACATTACAGTTTCAAGCCAGTTACCAACACATTTTGTGAATGGACACGTTCCACTAGAAATAACCTTGCTGCTACGCAGAAAAAAGCACAGAAACAAAACTAAAGAAACCTTTTCCTTAGTGTCTAGAGTTTACTGCCATCTAAAAATTAAGGTACTTGAGCATCACTTATAAAGAAAGGGGAATAATTTGCAGGGTCAATGAACATTCCTGTCCTTAAAAATTCAGCTTTCCAGATTCAGAAAGCCAGAGAATACTCGTTGCCATTGCTTACAAACTCAGTGCCACACACACACACCGCTAAACTCTCGCAATTACAGCTGGTGGCTGAGCAGACAGATATTATTTTAAACACCTGGCCACAAGAGTTATGCAAACCCTTTTTCCTCTGGATACAGAAGTAGCAGATTGGTAATAACTGAGATTTCGTTGCGTAACACGCGAATTTCACCGACCGCGCTCAGGCTGCAGCTGTCAGCGGGGCTGGGGTGGCCTCTAGCGACAGGCGGGGACGGCGCAGGGACCGCTCCGGGGGTGTCCGCCGGGGGTGACCGCCGCCCGGGGACCCTGCGGGCCGCTGAGCCTCCGCTCACTATGGTTTGTGTCACGGCCATCCCTGCAGTGCCCCGCTGTCTCACGGGGAGCACCCAGAGGTATTTTCGGCTGGTTCCGTCCTTTTGACACCCGAGTGCCTGACACC
>NW_010172810.1:0-227 GCF_000695765.1 Mesitornis unicolor | reverse complement strand
AAGAATAAAAAACATTTTGTACTGGTTTGCACCGGGCTCCAAGCGTGATATCAGTCAGGTCCCTGAAACTACAAGGGCTGGTTGTTTTAAAAGCTAGGAAAAAAACCTGTACAAATGTGAATATGTGCAGTACAGTGTGTTTGCACATATGTTTATGGTGTACCAACTGTGTGCATATACTTGCACAGGGCCATGAAAATTGTATTTGCTTACTGAATCATATATAT
>NW_010172809.1:0-16697 GCF_000695765.1 Mesitornis unicolor | reverse complement strand
GACTAGATGATCTTTTGAGGTCCCTTTCAAAAATTAAAAAGAAAAAAAATAAAAAAAAAAGTCGAAACCAGTAATGAGTGGTGTGCCACAAGGGTCTGTACTGTGACTAATACTATTTAATATTTTCATCAACAATGTAGACAGTGGGATTCAATGCATGCTCAGCAAGTTTGCAGATGACACTAAGTTGAATGGTGGTGTTAATACACTTGAGGGAATGGATGCTATCCAGAGGGATCCTGGCAAGCTTGAAAAGCAGGCTCATGTGAACCTCATGAAGTTTAACAAGGCTAAGTGCAAGGTTTTGCACCTGCATTGGGGAAATCCACAATGTCAGTACAAACAAAGGTGATGAATGGATTGAGAGCAGCCCTGTTGAGAAAGACTTGGGGATACTCGTGGATGAAAAATTAGATGTCTCTACCCTTGGAGATTTTTCAGAACTCTGTGAATTGCAGCCCTGAGCAATCTGCTGTACCAGGACTGCTCTGGGCAGGATTTCGGGCTAGTTGGCCTCTGGCAGCCCTTCCAGCATACATGAGTCCATGAGTCTATGATACAACCTGAGTACGAGATATGTTGTAGTCAATCATCTTTGATTTGTTGTGCAATTTTTAAGAGGTTGGGAAACAAGAGTGCAATTGTCCATTCTGTGGAATTTTTTATTTGTAAATACATGCCCTTACTGTTTTTAAAACTTATACACTTCAGAGGCTAAAAACAATTCTACAGAGTAGCTGGAATACCTAGCGTGGCCATAGATCAACTACAGCTGCAAAATTTGAAAAGCAGCCAGTTGGCTTTGTCATATGTCAGTCCTCTTCATCATACTAATGGCTATTAAATAATAGCATATATCTTCACCTATCAAGTAATAAAAGCAAAATAAGTCAATCATGCACAGATTAGTGCCAGCCATTTTGTTTCAGAATTCTGAAACCTGGTGTATGTGTTATTGCTTGGCTTTTAATTCTTCTTCCTTGTTACAAAAGATGTGTGTTTCCTTGCTTTTTTCTGTCATTCAGTGCAGCTTTAGATGGACATCTTCAGAAAAAAAATAAATCAGTAAATCTGTATGTAAATGCTTTATTGGCAACTCTTAAGAGATGAGATTCTAAGTTGTGCCTTCACTGAGGAAAGGGAGATAAAACGCAACAATAATTTTTTTCTACTTGGTAGCCCAATATGCACAAGCCTACTAGCCAGCAAGCTTGTGTGTTTTCTGTTTCAAATGATCCATATGCCTATTGGAGTGTATTTGGAGGCATGGGTTTAGGTAGGGTTAATCTGATGGATAAGAATGGATAGGGCACAAAAGGCACAAATCTGTAAAAAAAAATTAGACATTCACTTCACAGCTCAGGTAGGAATGAATTTTTCTGATGGCTGTAAGCATTAACCACATGAAAGATCCCTCTTATTCTCTCAGTCAGTGCTTCTGAATTGCTACCATCTCTGGGCACATTGCAAATTTCCTTCTTTATGGAAAGTGGTCTTCCTCATCCCTTGATTGTAGTTCTTCCCACAGGAGATAAAGATGACCTCTTTCATGTGTGAAAGACAACTGTGGAAGAACTTGAGGGCCAGGACTGCCTTCTCTCTGGCAACTAGTTGTCTTCTGTACGTAGCCTCTTCTGTATCCCAGTCTTGAATAATTGTTCTTAGCCTGCATCTTCCCATTTTGGGTTGGTGGGAGTCTCTCTTGCTATTTTCTGTATGTCAACATTCAGTGATTGTTAGTGAGTCTTTTGACATGGTTGGCTTTTTTTTTTCAGACAGCCCCATTTTTTCCAAACTGTTTAAGCTTGGCTTCTTGTTAAGCAGAGCAGGGAGCATAGTGTAGAAGGCAAAAAGAAAAAAAAATCATAATATATTTGCATTATGTCCATATAATATAATTCAATTTCTGCATTGAAATTGTTATCCTGAAAGAGAGTATGTGAGAATTAATAGTTTGCCATCATATTGTGTTGGAATTTGAGTTAAACTTTCAATGGTGCCTGTTCTCTTTACATTCTAGTGAAGTGTATATCTATGGATGATGTATATATATCTCAGAAGAATTCACCATATATTAGTAACATGGAATAGATCACAGTTTCAAGTTACAGTCCAACTTCTGCTATTTACAACTGAAAGAACATGGTTAGTATCCATAAAGTTCAGACAAAGCTTTGCACAAGTGGATACTTGCAAGTGCTATGCTTTTCAACAATTTTGGATCATTTCCCTGTAGTGGATTGCTGTAATTATCGTAAATGCCATTACCTAATGAAAGAATGGACTGACGCTCATTTGTGCTAGATTCCCTCAAAATCTTTTGTCTAATTTGTCTCTTTCATTTGATTGGAAATGATAGACCTACATGCATATAGACCCACAACATGTTTGATGGATGGTATGTGCTTGTAGATTCTAGAGAGGGAATATATTGTTGTGAATGCTAAATAGAGAAACTGCATACACCTAAGTAGTAAATCCTGATAGTCAGAGGTTAGTGGTAAAATATATTAGTTTCTGCTGAAAGAAGCCTAACGAACATTAAATATACTTACTGTTTTGATACCAGAATAATTTGTAAGGAGGTAGAACATAAGCTATTTGTTCCAGTCAGAGAATATATAACCTATTAAAATTAATAATAATTTTAAAAGTAGATTAGAATTTTGCTTCTCCAAGTTGCCATCCTATTTTGGTTCACTTCAGAAATAATGTCTGACCTGAAGTCAGAATTTATCAATGTCTTGACTACATGCAGATATATTGGGAATGATTCACGCTGCTGAAAAAATATTCATTGAAATGTGCAAAGGTAATTGTATGAAGGGATGTTTGTGCAATGCGTACAACATAGGAGATAAATGCAGGTTCATTTTTCGTTTGTGGAAGGATAGCAGCTATTTAAAATTAGGGTACCTGGAACTACCTTCTCTCTCATAACTTTGGTATATCAAGTATTTGTAGTTTGATCACAGTAACAGGAGACAATCCAAAAGAATCTCTGCTGGGAAAAGAGAAGCAATTCAGGTGTGTGTACATGTTTATGTGTGAGAGCTGATTAGATTTCACAGCTTGCTGACTAGAACAAATACCTGATATTTATGTGAGGTCATGAGTTTGTATATTGCAGCAAAAAGTGAGTTGTAGGCCTTTATTGTCCAACATTTTTAGTCACTTAACCCCATAATAAATTGATGTATATTGCAACATTATTGCATGAGTCAGCTTGCATTTGAAAATGCAGAGCTGACTGGTGTATGCACAACAGAGCATTTTTGTTTATCTGTACAGCTGCCTACAGGGAGAGAAAACCAAAGTCAAGTCATCACGTTAAATATATGCTAGCTATTGTAAACACGGAAGAATATTTTGGATGAGGTTCATCTCTTGAATCCATCTAGACATCAAGATACTTCAGCCTTTGTTTTCAGTGGAAATAGTACCTCTATACAGGAGACAATTTGACCATTTCTTCTATATTTCTGTTACTGTAAGATGAATTGTCATTGTTCATACTTTTCCCTACTGTCCTTAAAGAGAATGACTATCAGGCTAACCTTTAGATGCCTTCATTTAGGTTATATTTATCCCAACAGTTAATGAAATTGTTTACCCCAACTGTAATATTTTACTACACTACAAATAAAATTAATAGAATTCTCTGTGGGCTGGAGCAAAGAACCTCTGTTGTTGATATGCAGATATGAGTCCTTTTTCTGAATATCTTCTTGTAGTTTATGGAGCATTTGGAGCTGCCTTAGCAGTGACATCTAGACTAGTAAATTTAAATAATGCTACAGATCATCCCCAGGCACTGCAGCTTGCTTGCCTGTAACGTCAGATTGTTAGAACAGTCACTGGTCTACATTTGCCCTGTGCCAGTTAGTATTCTTTCCAAACAATTCCTGCTTATACTTCAGGAATTAGTATGGGCTAGTGGCTGGTCCCAGTAGGCAGTCTGGATGAGGCCACCTTCATGAGAGACAGCTTGGCAGTACGGATGCCAGTTCTTCTGTGCCAACTGGCCTCAATGCCAGGGAACAGTCCCAGTCCCATTTAACTGACTAGTAAAGAAACATCTATGAAGACTGGCCTTCTTTCTGCACTGTGGTCGGTGTGGTATCTATGTAGCCCACATAGACAGATGAAAGATGAAAGAAAGAAAAGTTTCCAGCACATCTTGCCAAGGACCAGTTGTCTACTCTGAAGCTATTACCTGCTCTGTGCCTTCTCCATGAAAGCAACTTGTATAGAATAGATGAATCAGTGTTGTCCCAAAATTGATAGTGTGACAGAAGATTAATAGATTTCCAAGTCGGCTGAGTAGTTTGATTTCTTCCTTCTTTTGTGCTTCTTTTATGAAAATTTGTACTTAAAAATAACTTGGAGGCCTAGAAAATTCAAACAGAAACAATTTTTTAAGCCAAAAAATGTTAACAATCAAAAGAGTTCAGATTTTTGGTGAACACTATATGATATGCTGTTTTCCAGAATTTGCTTTTTGGAAAGGAAGCCTGGACTTCATGTTGTAATTTTAGAAGCCAAATTTTCTATGGTACAAAAATGACACCCCAATCCTTTTCCTGACTGGGTTTAGACTTTACCAGGTTCTAGCCTAATCAATGCTTACTTGCTTATCTGTCTCACAATATCTTGTTTGAGGAGTTTATTATTTCTCTTCAAGTATTTTGCTATGTCATGTTTATTGTGCAGAACAAGTTATTCCACTCTCACGGTAATGGCATATCAGTGCAGTGTATTTGAAGCATATAGATACAAAGATTAAAAACTTATTTAAATTCAGTAAGGGAGAAAGCTAAGTTATTTTTCTGATAGGCAAAAATAATCTTGCATGTTTATATCGATAGTTATGTTCTGCTTTAGTTAAATTCTAAAGTGCTGTTTGTCAACTGACTGATACCTTAGAAATGTAGGAATTTGTAAGAGTCAGAACACTAAAGGTAATTTATTAAGACAGTCAATCTCATTTTCAAGGTATGTAGCTTTTCCTATCAGGAACAAAAGTTAGTCTTTTTTTTTCAGCAAAGTAACTTTAAGAAGTTGTTTAGCAAATGCTGAATTTAAATCATCATAATATTTAAACTGAAGTCTTACTGTACTACTTTTTAAGACTGCTTGTTTGGTGTGAAGGTGTGCAATGAACAATTATACGATTTCTAAAGAAAAAACAGTATCTTGCAAAAACATGTAGTATTTTATTATTTTCTGAAGTAACTTAAAAGGAAACTGTTTTTAAAACATGTTCTTTATAAAATCAGTTCTTTAGTGTTTTAAAAGTCTATCAAACACCAATAAATAAAAATCAGCAACATTTTTTGTGTGGATAGTGCTTTTAAAATATTTTTTCCCTGTGACTGCATAAACAGTTGCACCCTTGCTTTGCGTAGGAAACAGAAATGATAGCATAAGCTAGAGAGAGAAATATGTGGAAGCATTTCCCTACTTTTAAGTGCTTCTAGAGAGATTTGTGTGCTATGAGAACTGAGTACAGACTGGACTAAATATTTTAACTGGAAGCAAGGTGCCCAGGGACAAGTGAGACTGGGAGGAAATATCTAGGCTTCTGATCTCTCATTGAGAGTTTTTGGAGTTATCAGTGGAAAGTTTAGTTAACAAATAAGAGCCTAAATAGTTTCTAAAGTTTTTCTTGGATCTAAATCTAAATACTGATATGAAACCTTGAGAAATAGCTCTAAGGTAAAGTTGTTTTCTGAAATGTGTGTTTGGAGAAAACTGGTGCAAAGTTCATTGATAGTTCAAAGTCAAGAAAAGTCAGGCTGAAAGCCAGTCTTTATACTGATAAATTCCTAACAAAAACCTTTTTCAAGTCAAAATTTTTTGTCCCAGAAGTTGCAGTTCTCATTCTGAGATAGTAATTCACAAAGATGAACTAGCAATTGCTGTAAGACATTATGTCATTTTTGTTTCCTGAATACCATTAATGCATTTCTTTTACTGGAATTGCTTCAATTTTTCTAAGTAATAGGCCAAGGGGTTCAAATGTTCTGCCCTTTTCTTGCCATCTTCATTTTTCCAATGCTCAAAATACTTTCAGCAGACAGCTTTGTCAGTTCTGAATTTGTCAGTATCAGAAGTCTGATATTTGTCTTTATGTACTCTTTAGTTTGTCATCTAAATCACACTTCAGAAAGCCAATAAAGCAAGATATGACCCCAAAATCTAAGTACTTCCACTTAAATCAAAATTTCTGCAAAATTTACTGGAATTTCAACTCTCCAGTTCTAAAATTGGATGCTTAGTGATAGGTAAAACTGAACAAAACAATTATCTTACAATTATACAGGTTTTCAGAAAGAAAGATAAATACCAGATCCAAGAAATTGCTGTCATAAAAACTTTAATACTTTCTGAGTCTGCTCCTTCTGAAACGTGGAGGCAGAGAAGGGAAGATAAATGAGATACTAAACATTAATGGTTTTATTTTAAGCTTTGTTTTTGTTTGTTTGGGTTTTATTTTTTTTGTTTGTTTTGCTTTTCTCATGGGTCATAGTCATGGTTTTAAATCCCAAGTATCTGATTATGTGCTGTTCCTGATTTTTTTATAAAGTGCAATATATACACCCTTTCTTTCTCATATTTGTACTATAATAAATAAATATTATCTACTTTACTTATCACAAATCAGTCACTGCATAAATGCCTATTTCAAAATGACACCCCTTTATTCAAAGAATGTTTTTGGAAAATTGTATGACGGGGAACTGAACATCAACCTCTGTGTCTAATGGGGTCATTTTCTCTACCAGTTTACTCATGAATCTTTTAACTGCGTCTTCTGCCTCCTTTATGCAGGCCAACTTTGGAACTGTGTGCTTGGAGTTAAATTATACTATTGTTTGCTTGCTATATGTGCCTTTCTTCTCATTGTAAAAGGTGTCAGTTTTGTAACTACACCAGTACTTTGCATGTTTATAAGGCTGTGGAACCTGGACACACAAAAAATTCCTTCTTTCCAAGTGGGTCAAGAACCCAGCCTGTTATTTCCTACTAGAGACTGTTTTCAAACATAAAGCAATGATTAAGAATAGACATTGAATAGAATCATGGAATATAACACCTAATTTCAAATTTAGAGATTTTTCGTCTTAAATTACCTTTAGACTCATTTGCAGTGCTTGAAAATTGCAACCTTACCACACCTACCAACTTCAAACACTGCTACTTATTGTTATTGCCAGTAGATGGCATTCTTTATATTAACTAAATAACTAACAGTCTGAAACTTTGTCAGCTTTTTTGTGGGGGAGGGGAGTTGATAGACATTTGCTTTTCTGTGTATTCATGAAAATCATACATACCTGCTATTTTGAAAGGTTTTGTCAAAATTCCTTATTTCAATTCAACAAAATAATCTTCATTTTCTTCATTTTCAGATTTATGAAATGATGCAATTCAACTGATCTAGTAATTTTTACCTTTAGTTGGGGTGAGGAAGAAGAAAGGATTTTACTTTTTGTCTTTTGAAAGATAGAATATTTAATGGAGTAAACTTAGAGTTTAATATTTCTGCTTTCATTCAAGAAAACTTTTTTAAAATATATTTCTTCTGCCCTATTGCTTGTTGTCTGCAACACCTATAGACTCAACCATTTTTACTGTAGCAGATCTGTAATGACCTGTGGCAGCACTGGGGGAATAACCAAGCAACTTGAGTCTAGGTGTAATTTATAGACCACTAACATTTTTCTTCTTTCTTTTTTTTTTTTGGTCCCCTTTGAATGCGTAATCCAAAGCCATTTAAAGTTAACATGGAGATGTATATTGGCAACAGAATTTTTTTGACCTGTTTCAATGGATACTGAAATGAGAGCGCTGCTCACAAAGTAAGATACTTTGATGGAAACTAACCAGAAGATTTTAAGTGCATTAGTCATATTAGAATCCATGACCTTTGCAGTGATAAATGAGCAACTGAAGTGTAGAAGATATTTCAAGATCCATTGCATTTCAAAATGTATTGCATATTCTACTGCATAATCCAGATATTGATCCTTGTGGCTTTTGTGTGTGCTGCATGTTTATTTCACAGGCACCAACAAGTAGGTGGGAGCCAGACACCCCTAAGAGTGTGTGAACTTGAAATTTAATGTTGCCAGCTGGGATAGTGCAATACTGTACACTTGGTTTAATTTGCTATTGTAAACTGAGCCTATCACTTGGTGGTTGTACTTAAGGTGAGTGTGAGCAGCAGCCTCTTAGATTCTGGGCAAATGCGCCTTCTCTGATTAGAGGAGGTGCTGTCAAATGTGCAACACTTTCTGAATACAACTGTTGGTGATGATGAATATATACACACTAAGTAATGGATGTGTATGGATTCAGTGGCTTTATTTCTACAACTAAGTTTTGAATTGCAATGATTTTCAATCCTTAATAGTCTATAATAGTGTGAAACTGAAGAACTAAGTTGGAAGACCCTCTCTCCCAGTAGGTCGACTGGCCTACATAGGCTCACACCCTGTAGCATTGAAGAAATAAACTAGAATTCTACCTTATTTTTGCTTACTGGAAAAAAAATCTGTTATTGCCAGGACCATCAGAGGTCCTGTATGGAGCGACCTAGTTGCAGAGTCACTGGATACAAATGAATTAGTCATAGTGGTGATTCTTGTGATGATGCTGTACTTGGAGGACCAAGTTGAGAGCCAGGGAAGAACAAAGGTGTTTTAATTGTGTTTATTAATATGGACAAAATGCCTGTGGAATGAATATTCAGGTCATTGGTAATGCTCTGCTCCTCAGGGTTATTCCATTTAACCAGTCTTCATTGGAAATGTCCTTCACAGTGCTGCTTGCTTAGGGAACATGCTGCCACATGAATTTGTTCCAAATACTGCCTTGCTGCACAAGGAATTGCATTAATTTTATGCAGCTGTAGGATTAAGATATTTATCTCTCACTGCACAGAGGTTCAAATTTTTGGGTAGAATATGCACTGAAGTATATTTGAAGAGCAGCTTAAAGTATCTCCCACCCTTTAAAGTTTCATAGAAGCCTTAAATGGACTCTGAAAGTAAAAAGAATTATTAGAACCAGAAATATAACAAACATATGCAGGCTTATGTTTTTATGTACATAATGGCATACTGGAATGTTGTTTGCTGCTTATATGTTAGATTAAACTATAGGTATATTTTCATCTTTGTTGAGATTAATAAATTTGTTTTAATTATCCCTAATCCATGCCTTTATAAAAAAGCACAGGCTACTTTTTTTTACTAATCTGTTTTATCATTATAAAAATAATAATTAACTTGAGCTGGCAAGAAAATATTATAAAATCTGGATCTTCTAATTCAAATTTTCACCTCTCCTTGTATTTTTTGGGATTGTACCCAAATGAGTAGTAGTTCTGTTTTATTAGTTTCAGCATGTTTTAATACTTAAAAGCTGTTACCATAAACAAGAAATATTTTTATCTTTTTTTCACTCTTCTAGATTTAGAAAGAATGGGTTAATTAGTGTGAACAATCTGCATTTTATTTTTTATTACCTATTCTTTTATTTCTCATCACAGATTCAAAGATACTTCTAGGTACCTCTCTGTGACCTTTGCTACTGCTTCATCAACAATTTGAATGTGATGCATCATTTATTATCTTCTAATACAGTTATTTGCAAGAAATAATCAACTCAGAGACCTCTTGGTCTCATAAATATGATCTATTGAATTTCATTATTGGCATCTTACTCTCATTAGTCATAGATGACTGATTTTTCACAGGAGATATCACAGTAACTTTATAGTCAATAACATATCTGTCCAGTTTTTGTGAGGATATAGATGAATAGTAATTGAATAATAAACATTCAATGATTACTTTATAAGCATTTCAAATAATTAACACAGCAAAAATAAAAGGGTAATGATGAATAGAGGGTAAATCTACAGTAAGATTACAGAAAGTAAAATTACAGAAATGTAAACATGACTTTATAATTTCATAAGCCTCAATACTTCTTTGATGGCAATGGCAACCAAGTGACAGACAGAAAAGAAAGCTCTGGGGAGACATAAGGAAGGGCATTAAGAGTATAAATATAAATGCATTCATTAACATTAATGCAGGTTTTCTTGAGATCTGAAATGAAGTGCATAATGATGAGCAGCTGTATTTAAATCAAAGCAAGATGTGCAAGAATCTGCCACTTGTAGAATTATCCAGCATGCCAAACTTCAGGCATTAATTACAGTTCCATTCTTGGGTCATCTCAGTGAATGTATTAACAGTAGGTCACAGGAATTTCGGAGAAAACTTCTCATTCCTGATGTTGAGCGTAGTGAGGCTTATGAGCATCTTGAAGAGATCACCAGTCTTTTAGGTGGGATTCTTGCACTTCTCTAAATGTGCAAGTTGTATCCATTTCTACTGAGATCAGGTAGATCATTTCCCAGATTACAGACTTTCAAGGATGATCTAATAAACAGATATTCTAGAGAAAGAAACAAGTGATCTACTAGAGTTCATTTTCCCTTTCAGCAGTTTTTCTTGCTTCTATGTTTAACCTGTAAATTCTTAGGATTAGAGTTTATTTTCTTTATAGCAAGCAGTTATAAAACTTGATGTGATGTGTTTATATCACCTAGACTTAGCTGCAATGAAAATAGGATATGCAAACATAGCCAGTGGTAAGTAATGTCTAAACTAAACCTGAGTCTGGTTTAGGTGTAAATGATAACTCACACCAATTGACCTTATAAATAGTGCTGAGGGATATGGAATTGTATATTGACTGTCATTTTTGTAATTTCTGACAACTCTCTCTTATAAGCTAGAAATAACAGCAAGTTTTATCTGGGGACTGACTTGCTGAGGTTTCCAATGGTGCACCATTTAGCCATAGCTAAGGTGGATGACTGTAGCCACCATAATTTTTGAATATTCTAATTTAAAACTTAGTTTTCTTTTATCTTCCTTGTGCCTCTTTAGGAATTCATGTCTGTGAACAACTGAGAGATTTACTTGCCCAAGCACTCACAGAAAGTGAATCTCAAGTTTAGAAGCTTAAAGCTTGACACTCTAATTGTTACACTTTTTTTATTTAAACTTGGAGCAAAGCTTGGCTCAGCATACTGGTAGAATTTTTCAATCTCCTTCCAGAGGCAAGTAAATAAACCAGTCAGGGACCTGATTATAATCTTTACATGGAATTACTTTATGTCAATAAGGATTGCGCAGTGCTAAAGGCAAGGAAATCTGTATATTTTAAAGATAGCATGTTACATTTTCTGAACACCTTTGTCAGAATCCCAAATACCTTGTGCCTCATGCATAAAATTTTGCAATACTGACATTTCAGTGTGGTTAACACCCTTGAGTTCTGCTGAGTATTTTCTATATGGTTTTACACATAGGAGGCCTTCAGGGGGTTCTCAACTTGCTGAAATAAATACTTGTAGGGAGATAATTAAATCTACATTTCCTCAGTAAATTTTTGCTGAATTGCCACAGTAATGGTATATTTCTATAGTATGATTTGCCTAATAATGGCAGAAATGTTTCAGTGTAAGGCACCATCATTAATATCAACAAAAAAATCTAATCAATGTATCAGGTAAATCTTTACTCAGCTTTTTAAAATTTTTTTGGAGACTATGGAGTCTGAATGTAGAAACTGTTATGACAAGGTGAAGTGTTCCTGCTGTATCTGAATATCTATGTACAGCTCAGCAGTGAAACAATAAAAAAAATAAAAGTAGTATAAACTTCAAAGAGTGTAAAAATGGACCTTGAAACTAGTGCAAGAAATTGAAATGAAGAAGCACTAGGAAAATATCTGTTCTATTTTCCTCCTGTACTGGGTGCTGGTGGCATGGTGGCAGTGGTGGGAGCTGCAGGGGCAGCCTCTGTGAGGAGAGGTAGGGGCATTCCATTTACATACTGAGGTTATTAGATTTTGTCTGATTTAAGAACAAAGCTGTATCTTCAAGAAAGGCCTATGACCCTCATTTGGAAGATGAGTAAAGCACTTTCTCTGATGGCATTTTGTTGATTGAGCACCTTCTTTATTACTATATCCGTTTGCAATATAAATACCCAAAAAGTCATTGATGCTGTCTTCTCTAATTCTTACAAGAATTTGAAAAATAAACAGGCATGGATTCTGGGGCTGGAACTTGGAAAATGGTTCCCTGCTCCCACAAAATCAGACGTTCATGGTGATAACTTCAATTTCAGGAAAACCAAACTTCATTCATACTATTACATTTATCTATACATATGCTGGTTTAATAATTCATTTGTCAAATGGTAGTCACCATCAGTCAATATGAAATCAAGCCCAGAAATCATTACATGAAATTCTGGTTAATAGTGGCATTGGTAGTCGTATACTAAGGTTGGATATAAATCCCAATACTTGACAAAAATTTCTTTACTACTATGGCCTGCATGGTATTATTAGCTCTTCACTTAGTGTCACATTAGAAGAACAGTTAAGACTTTAAAAACTCTTTCTCTTTTTTTTTCCCCCCCTTTTTTTTTTTTTCTTTTTTTTTCTGGGACTATCTACTTCATTATTAAAACACCAAAATGGTAAAGATGTGATGAGTGGGACCTGTTCTCCATTCCACAAGGCCCTAAATAATGGTGTTTCTAATTATGCCCGTAGCAAAGCGTATTAAAGAAATTTTAGACTTCTCACAGCTACGGAAAGTGCTGTGAATTTCACAGAGAAATACATCAAAGGATAGTTTTGTAGTTCTGCAGGTATCTTCAAGGTAACCTCTTGCTTCAAACTGAGACAGCTTGAATTCTTCTTAGTGATTGCCTTCAAAGACACCACATTTGTGTTAAGGAAGCATGACATACTGCATGTTGAGTCTTTTAAATGACACTATTTGTGTGAGAGTAGATTCATAATGGCAAGCTAATGTTTATACTGTGTCTATATGTTTAATAAACCAAACCGCGGTCTATATTTAGGCTCTCCATTTAGTCACCAGCTATCTCAGGCTCAGTTTCAATTACTCTGATCATTTGTATTCTCTTAGTGCCTTTGGCCTCCACTTGGGCATTGGCAGCAGTATTTCAGTAAGAACTGTATGCCCATGTGGCAACAGGTGATGGCTCTTGTCTGAAGAAGTTTCATGTTTAAAGAGGAACTGTTCTGTTCTGTTGACAATGAATAATGGCATATGGGAGACAAAGAGAACATTGCCTTCTCAGGCTTTGTGTTAGCTGAGATTTTAAATGTTCTTGTCTTCTGTGTTATAAATTATAATGTCGCTTTCTCTGCTCTGGGGTTCAACAAACTGTATGTTTTATTGTGAAGCCTGGTATTCCCCAATAAGAAATATGTAATTGGGTACTTAAAAAAAGTGTGAAATACTGAGTAACACCTTCTTTAGTGGGGCTCAATAACCTTCCTCATTGCTTGTCACTTTAGCTGAACAATGAGTAGTAACAAGCATTACGTAAGATTTCGAAACACAGATTAATTGTATTGCACCATACATTTATTGCTGCCTTCATATTTACTCTGTCAGGAATTCTTTGCACTGCTTTCTAGTTAGTATGATTTGGGTTTGTATTTGGTATTATGGAGACTTTTGACAAAGAGAGATATTGGGCAGTTGTAGTAATTAGGCCAGGCTTTGTACCTGGATGAGAAATTTCAACACAGTTATCTACCTGAATTTTTTATTCACACTTTGAAAGCTTCTGTCAGCTGCTTTGAAGAGGACTTTGGGATACTATAAGGAACAGGAAAAATTCTGAAACAAAATGCAAACTCTTGCAGAATTCTTAAATTTTTTTAGTATAGATGCATCACTGGCAATGATGCTTACGGTTCAACCTACAGCATCAGTGTATCCAAAATCATATAGAAAATTTCATATTCATGGCTACATTCATAACATTGTCCATATTTATGGTTGTATTTTCTTTCTTAGGAGTCAAAAAGAACTGCCTGCACCTCTTTCAATTTTTTTACCTTCATTTGAAGGTGCTGAAATGCTCTTTCTGATTGTTGTTTGATTTCCTTTTGAGGAAAATATATCCTATTTTGAGAATGGAACAAGGCAAGGAGTGATTTTTTTTCCTTTAATTTTCCCCTCCTAAAGGTTTACCCCTTTGATACCTAGGTCTCTGTACTCTGAGTCAAGCAAGAGTGGTTATAATTAATGAATGTTATAAATTTTTTCTCATCTGATTTTTTATAGGTTATTACGTCTGCTTGTGGATCCATAGGCAGACTTGAAGGGATCCTTGTTCTTCTGTGAGGGATTCACAGAAGGGAGCTGAGCTTTGTAACATGGAGTTTGGCATATCAAATTTGGATTTTCTGAAGCTTTTAATGGTCAGTGAAGGGATACAGAACCAGATATAAAATTGCTTTGCTTCAGTACAACGATTCCTGCATTGTTCTGTTTTGTCTAGGCTGAATCAGGATCTCTTTGTGTATTTTGGCAGATTTATTAAAACTATAACCTTAATGGATACTCCATGACACGTGGTACCTCTTAGCTTCCAGTTCATAAACAGGGTAGCACAAAACTACCCTGATAGAGTAAACTCTACCTATAGATAGAGTAATCTATAATTATAAATAGATTATTCTTTCCATTAATATACAATATGAGCTTACAGTCAAACTGTCTAATGTTAGCATGGCATCCAGATTCCTTCCATGGATAGGTCTAACTTCTGGGAAAATAGAAAAAGAGGGTGCAAAAAATATGCATATATTCCATAGTGAAGTTGTTCAGAGCAGAAATATCTGAGCCTATTTGCTTAGACTTCTTTTCCTGTAGAAATTACTTTTTTTCTGAAACACTGTGAAATCTACATTCGTATTTCCAGCTATTTCAGACACATCCTGCAGATACAGCTAATTAAGAGCCAACCACTGGTTGGAGTTTCCCTCAGTGCTTTCCACTGATTTGTTTTTGTTTATGATGTTCTTTGTTTGCTTCATTTCTGTGATACATTTGTGCAGTCTTATTTAGCCTTCAGATTATCAAGTTATTGGAGCATCAGTGCACACGGCATGAAAAGAAGTGAGTCATTCACCCATTCCCAATCTTTTGTTTCCTCAGCTGATTGAAGGGTTCAATAAATTACTGTGGTTCATAATGACTATAAAAGTTAAACACTATTTTTATCTACTCAGCTGTGTTTTAAATACAGCATTGGGATCTATCATTCTGTCATGGAGAGAGGCTCTGGAAGCATTTGACAACTTATAATCTTTCCTCCTTCACATATTCATGAGAGAGGAAGATTATGCATGCAAGCAATAACTTTACACATTAATTATTGAGTCAGATATCAGGAAGACTATAACTTCATGAAAGACAATGCATAGAAATACTTTGATTTGAAGAAAAGATAAAACTCAAGGGCAAAAATCTTGGGGTTTGAATAACAACCGATAATTTCCTGTCCTTCCTCCTTTATCCCTTATCTAAGTTTCAGGCTAGAATATCTATATTACAGAAAGTCCCTAAGGAAGAACAGAAGTGAGCAGCAGGAGATACAGCTGTTCCTTGGGCTCATTAATGGGTTTGGGCAATGCCTGATTGGTGCCTATTGCAGGTGGTGTGATGAGCTCCATCTGTCAGTGAATCAGTTGTGTTTCTTAGCATGGTGTAAGGAGCCGGCAGGACTGTGACACTGTAACTTTCTGCACTTTGATATATTACTTTCTACTGTGGAGAAGGTGGAGCCAGCTGGTTGCCTTGCCCAGACTGTGCAGTGTGAATGGTGATCTTCTAGTACATCCTTCTCCCCTTTTTTTTTGCCTTCTTGTTTGACTTAATTATTCAGTGTACCCATCTCAATACATCAAACAGCACCGAGGTAGCCCCTTTCTTTTTTAATGGCTGTTGGTGAGTCATACTACTAGCTCCAAGTAATTCAACTGGCTGTATTTTGGAAGCCCCTACACTCATTCTTAGACTATTAGTGCTTTTTTGATGCTAGCACTTATAATTCATCTTGGTGTTATACAGGAATAATTCACTGAAAGGATTTGTTTGAAAGAGAGAGAGAGAGAAAGAAAAACCCTTCTTTTGCCCTTTCATCTACATACTTTAACAGAGAAACAACACTTGACAGGAGTCAACCCATGATCATGAATAATCTTTCACAGATTAAAAAATGGAGGCATACTGAGCAATTCTTTTCATTCAAGTGGCATTTGAATATGGAGCTTCCCACAGCTCTTTTATTCAGATAACGTGGACTAGATATGACATGAATTCAGTGCAGAATGAGAGATGGCTGTTGTGTTTAACCTGTTCTGGCAGGGGAGTTGGACTAGATGATCTTTTGAGGTCCCTTCCAGGTCCTAATATTCAGTGATTCTGTGATGAACTCTGTAGACTGGAGCCCCTGTGGTTTACAATCATAAATATTCCATTTCTAGTAATTTTAGCTTTTTCTTTATATTGCATATGATAAGAACAAAGCAGTTACAGTTATCTACATACATGTATGTAAGTGAATGAACACAGTAGCAATGAAACTTGGCACTGTTACATAATTTGTTCTGTGTTCAACCGTAATATATCCTGCTATAAAAAAGGGGTCCAGGTAAGGGGATCTGGGCAGTACTTTTGAGGCTTTATTCAACTGTCACACTTGTTTTGCCAGAAACTGTATTAGTGCCTCCTAGAACACATTTTATTTTATTTTATTTTATTTTAT
>NW_010172808.1:1269-1518 GCF_000695765.1 Mesitornis unicolor | reverse complement strand
TGGTTCAAAGCCCCTTCCAGTCCTGGACCACCAGCACCTCACCAGCTGGGTGTGGAACTTCAGCAGCTGCAGCAGTTCGGAGTCGGGACCTGCAGATGGAGACAACAGAGCATCCCTGGTTTTGCTGCCTGTACGTCCCTGCAGCAGGCTCCTACCCAACCTCCCAGTGCAAACCCACTTGCCTCTCCCTTCGTACCTGCCCCGACCTCCCTGCTGGCACTGTCCTGGCGGAGGACAAGGAGGCCAACT
>NW_010172808.1:448-1123 GCF_000695765.1 Mesitornis unicolor | reverse complement strand
AGCATGCGGGAAGCCTTACACAGCGGGCTGGAGAGGCCTTCCACAGGGGCACTGACATCCCGCTCTGTGGTCAGCAGCATCATGGGATTCCTCGGCAGCTCCTCATGTAGCTGTTCAAGCTGGCTCCTCTCATGAGCCATGCTCAGCCAGTCCTGTCCCATCCCCAGGAGAAAGGCAGAGAGAAAAGCAGTTGGCAAAGGTTCAGGCCAGGACAGGGATCCTCTCTGCCCTGGGCACCTGGACTCTGTTGTGCATCCCGTTATTCCCCTCCCAGGACAGGATTAGGGACTGCAGAAGGGGTCTGAAGCTTTGCTGCTGGCTCCTGTACAGCTGTCAACTGCAGCACAGATGTTCCACTTACCTTGGTCGTGATTTTAACCTCCTCCTCCTGCTACCCAATGCTGAGTGTGGCCCTTTTCGCCTTCTGCAGCCTCAGCTCCTGCCAGGCCTCGTCCAGCAGCTGCCTGTCCCTCGTCAGCTTCTCCTCGTTGGTTTTCATCTCATACCCTAGGATCTTCATCTCTGCCTGCTCCTAGGATGGGCACAGGGGAAACTGATGCATTATCTGTCCTGTCCTGGACACCATCTCATGTCTTCCCAAGCAATAGGAGAGATCTGCCCCTGTTGAGCTTCTCATGCGTGTCAGCTAGAGGGGCAGAGCAACACAACCAGGTA
>NW_010172808.1:0-317 GCF_000695765.1 Mesitornis unicolor | reverse complement strand
ACCGCCTGCCTGTCCCTTGCCAGCTGCTCCTCCTTGGCTTTCAGCTCGTAGCCTCGTATCTTCATCTCTGCCTGCTCCTAGGATGGGCATGGGGGAAACTGATGCATTATCTGCCCTGTCCTGGACACCGTCTCATGTCTTCCCAAGCAATAGGAGAGATCTGCCCCTGTTGAGCTTCTCATGCGTGTCAGCTAGAGGTGCAGAGCAACACAACCAGGTACTTGTTGGGACATCAACATCTCAACCTTGGGAACCAAGGATGGCAGAGCTGGGACTGTACAGACACCCACACACCTTCTCCAGAAAGTGAGTCCCTC
>NW_010172807.1:0-4470 GCF_000695765.1 Mesitornis unicolor | reverse complement strand
AAATTAAATTAAATTAAATTAAAATTAATTAAAATTAATTAAAGTAAATGAAATTTTTAAAAAAGTTAAAACTCAGCCCTCAGTACCATTTGGGTAACTTGTATATATAATAATTGATACGCATTCTAAATAAAATATGGGCAAACACTGTGATAAGAACACAGGTCTGAAAATCTTGGAAAATAAGAAAATAATTTCAGAAATTTTAAGATTACCAATTTGATCCTCATAACAATTGAAGTATATATCATATCAAGCTTTTTGCAGACTGTTTTTTATTAGGAAATTAATTTATTTGTATTTCCATGTATGAAGGTATGGCTGCTGATCTATTTCTACCCAGGATAACAGAGGTTATTTGGTTTATATCATACTGTATACTGCCATGTAATAAGCTAATATAAGCTTTCTGTTTCATTGTTAATGACAAAGTCCTGAAAAAAATATTATGAACATTCAGTGTAGAAATAAAAGGAAGGAAAAAAAACCAAGACTACTGAAAGCCTTGTAATTATACAGTGTTTAATCCTGTTACCTATGGCAATAAAAATGCACACAACTGCAAAATAGCATGAAGCCATCAGAAAAGATCTCTTCCATAAATCCTACTAATTCCCTGGTAATAACCTTATACAGAAGTGTTTAAAGCCTTTAAAACAATGGCAGAGTATGCTATCTTTCATGTAGCCTACCCATTCATATTCTAATCTCAGTCAAGGATAAATCTGGTACACAACGAAACAGAAAGTCCACGATCTGTTTTCTCCTTTTGAACTAAAGGTTAATTCCTACATTCTATTTAAAGCTGTTTCATACAGGCTTTATTACTTTAAATAGAAAAATTTATTCAGTAATGAGAATTATTAATATCATGGAGGATAAAAATACAATTGTTCAAATATAAAGGTCACTATTAAATTTTTTAACTATTTTGTGGTTTTGTTTTTTTGCTTTTCATTAATTCTATTAGAATATAGGATTATAGGTTTAAAATATTGATTTTTGTTTTAAATTTCTTGTTTATTTGAAAACAAAACAGTGATTTCTTAGTATATCTGTATTGTGATGAGACAGATCAGTAATCACGCCTTGAAAATGTACCCTCTATCTATTATTCTCATAACTAAACCTGGTAGCTGAAAAGAAAATGCATGTTTTGCTTGCCCAGGCAGAGCTTCTCCAAGGCTTGTTCTTGCCAATTTTGTTGTTTTTTTTTTTTCTTTTTTTTTTTTTTAAATATAATTACAGGATATTTTAAAGGCATCTGATCTACTGCTTGCAGTATCTAATGTAAAGTAAGAGAGATGTCATCCATTTACAATCAGTTAGTTGTGAAATACTGTTAATAATCCTTTTATTTAGTGGGCTGATATACAAACATAATTCATATTATTTCTTTTGATTGTATTCAGGTTTTATTTCCTGAGTTTGTTCCATTTTGTCTGGGTCAATAACAGATGCTTTCCTACCGATTCTTCTTTCTTTTTTACCCCCTTTTTTTCTTATCTCTCCATCCAGGTTCTTGTATGCATTCTTTATTTATTTTCAAACTCTAATTTTTTAATATTTCTTTCTTCTTATCACCTTCCTTGTCTTTCTCCAGAAATCTGAATTCAGATGGGATTTATCTTACTTTTATTTGTCTAAAAGTTTGATATGGACTTTGAGCAAATAACTGCGACTATATAGATAAGGAAAAAGTTAAAGACACTGAAATGGAGGACAGAGAATCCTATACTGAAGTGGATATATAAAAACCCTAGTTTTTGAGAGCTCATCCACAAGGATGCAATAACAGAAGTGTAAATTTCAGTTGTCCTTATTTGCCCTTGCATGATGTTGTTATGCTATTGCATATTTCTCCCAAATCAGGAAGTCTTTTCTGATAACGATAAGGCTTACCCCATTCCCTTTTCCCTTTCTCTCTTTTTTTCCCTTTTCCCTTCCCTTCCCTTCCCTTCCTTTCCCTTCCCTTCCCTGTCCCTCCCCTTCCTTTCCCTTCCCTTCCCTTCCCTGTCCCTCCCCTGATGTGTGTCATCACAGTGTTACAAAACACACGCTATAGTTAGATATGCCATTTTAGTGCACTTATACATTATTAGTGTTACTGGTCTCTACTTTGACTACACTCGATTACAGAAGTAGTTTGTATAACCAGCCTAAACCAAACAGGAAGTGTGGTACAGTTAAACTATTTATATTATATATGCTTAGATGCCCAATTATGGAGTCTACCTGTAAGCCATATATTTAATCTTCCACCATGATTAATGAGGGATAGAGTCACTATAACTTATATTGTTATTTAGCTAAGCAAATGTTATCTACTTCAGAATGAGCTAAACAGCTCCCTAGACTTCATTAAGCTGAATTCAGTTACCTGCAGATGGTTTTTTCTCCCTAGCACCCGGTGATGAGATGCGTGGGAATGGCTCTAAGCTGCACCAGGGGAGGTTCAGACTTGATGTTAAAAAACCTTTATTTACTGAGATTTTTTGATTGTACTATTTTTTTCTCACATTTGTGTAAATACTAGTTGCAAAAAAGAGCACTGATGATGATAAACACTGCTAACAAAAGGTTTATAAGGGTATACTTTAAAAAAAATAAAAATGAAAGAGAATATAAGAATAATATAATATAAAGAATGGTATTAAAATAATCTGAAAATACCTTTTAAATACCTGTGAGAATAATGAGTCTCAGAGAATAATGAGTCTCAGAGCTATGCTATATATTCTTTTCATTTTTTCATAGCTGAGAGACCACATTGTCAATCCTTCAGACCATATTTAGTCTTGAAGTTTTGAGAAAATGCAACTAAGCTAAATTTAAAAAGACTATTGTTCTTTTGCTTTGAAATCTGTGATTTAAGCATTTCCCTCTTAAATAACTATTTGAAATGTTCTAAAATATCACATATTCTTCAATAAATGTGTAATATACACATGATATGATTTTGCTAACTCAAAATAAAGGTATCTGTGAGAGGATTTAGAGAGGTTCATCAGAGGCATTTTTTAAAAATGCTCTTCCAACAGAAGGCTATTAACCTTAACACAAATTAGTATTTGGTTCTATACTAGTGAAAACATGAAAAATATTGCCATTAACTCTAGTGAACAGTTAAGTGAGCAAGTGAGGTTGTAAAAGATGCTATGAGCTTTGTTCTTGGCATTATTTTTTTATTGCTACTTTTAGTTAAATCATTATTTTTAAGGAAATGTATTTATAGTCAAAGAATACTTATGCAGCAGGAAAAGACTTTAAATATGGCCACTGCTTTGCTGTTGACATATTGTCTTATACTGCAGTCAAGCATGACTTTTAATATTGTATCAGATTAAATACTATCTTCCAAATTAAAGATGTAATTCTTGTTTTATCTTCACAAAGGTATTTTACCTGGAAAGCTTTTTACTTCAAAGCATTTTTTACTTTTAAATATTCAATTTATCTTTTTGTATAGAAGAGTTAAAATTATGTATTGTCCATTAAATTAAAAATAAAAGTTCACCAACACATTTTTAATTATTCATGATTTTACAAGTTATTTTCCTTCTTAACCTCTTGTCACATTGTTTAAAGACCAGTAGATATTTTGATTCTTTAAATATGACTGTACTTCTTTTTTTTCCTTTTACATTCTTCATCTAAAACACAACTCAGAAATCATAATAATATTTGTTATATTTTACTCTAAAATATTAACTCTTATAAATCTGGATGATATTCACAAAAGAGAAACATAACAAGAAGAGAATACTCATAATAAGAAGACTGAATATCTTTAAGGAGGAAAGTGCTGGGTATAAGACATGAAAATTCCAGATCATTACATGATATCCGTGGTGTTTCACCCAGCAAAAATCTGAAAAGGTTACAGATACTGTCTCCAATTATAACAAAAGTGATGTGGCACATTAATAAAATAAAAATTCAAGGAGACCACAAGACACTGTTCACAATTACCATTTGTTATTTCTATGATTTCACTGTTTTTTCACAGCATTCATAGCAAGTTTATGCAGCCCAGATCTGAACTTAGTCATGTGGGAAAGTATATTTGATTCAAAATAGAGAAAATCTCTTAATATCTACTTAGCACTCCTAAACTCACATATATCCCTGAAGACTGAATTTCTGATTATCTAGAAAATATAGATATACATTTTTGCCTCATGCTGAAGATTCCTTGGACAGCTTCTCAGATAAATTAAGGGCAACCATTAGACAGGTTTTTTTGCATGTTGTGCATAGTCTTTAGAGCTATAGAATTAGAAAGTATAATAAAATGGCTTCATTTTTTTTGGCAATCTTATTTACCCTGCTAATTCATTACCAACTGCACTAATCGCAATCAGAAAGCAGCACAGGACTACCAAGTCTAGTGACCACTGTCTAAAACTCTCATGCAGGACGTTATTTAAAATGATTAGGTGTCTCTGTTTAAAGCTCAGGGCAAGCCCA
>NW_010172806.1:0-388 GCF_000695765.1 Mesitornis unicolor | reverse complement strand
GTTTTCAAATTGTGCTGTCTCTCAAATTAAAGATAACTTGAAAGCCTGTTCACGCTATAAATTATTGGCCAAATGTTTAATCTTCTCCTTTGACATAGAACCACTAGAAACAAAGGAGAACCCCTGATTTTACAGGGTTCCGATCTAAAAATCAGAACAGAAACATTAATAAATGCTATTTTACATACAAACACTATGACACACACAGGAAAGTTATTCACAGCACAGCTGAGTAGTGAAGGTACTTCTGGAGACCACCCTGGCCAAGGCCTCAGCTCAAAGCAGGGTCAATGCTGGCAGGCTACTCATTGCATTTGCAATGATGGAGACTCCCTACCTCTCTGCATTTGAACACCCTCATAGCAAAAGCCCTACACTAGTAATTGCA
>NW_010172805.1:0-11968 GCF_000695765.1 Mesitornis unicolor | reverse complement strand
AGAGGTCTTTTCCAACTGAGTGATTCTGTGACTCTGTGAAAAGATTCTGTCAATGTTCGATTCCTGTAGTCAGGAAATTCTCCATATTCAACATCAGCTTCTACAGAATGTGGCTTTGCAAAGTTGAAATGAATTTGAAAAGGGTAATTAACAGCGTCATTCTCTTGGAGAAGAGATTTTAGAACAGGAGCTGCAAACAAGAAGGTTGTGACCTTATCCTTATGCTCAGTTTGAACACCCAAGTTCTCCAGTAACAATCAGAACCTACCATAGCCTTACAGAAATCCCTGGCTGGTTTCAAGACGTCAGACATTTATCGCTAGTTTCTGACCCCATCTCTACTATATATTACTGTGTGAGATTTATAAACACAGGGGTAAATGTAGGGTTAAAATGAACTGACACATCAACACTTTTTAAGGATTAAGGAAATAGAAGCAGATTACTCTTTGTCCTCTTAGAAAAACACCCTACTGCAAGGCATCCCTCTTTTTTACTATTCAGGACACACAAAACTACTCAGAATATTGCATCTTTAGTCATAAAAATATCTGCCCAGTAAAGGTCTTTATTCTTACAGAATATCTCAGGACCACCACAACACATACGAAACATTTGCTAATAAAAAGTTCCACTCTTGCTAAGGTCATTTTCATTATAAGAAGCCTTAAACTTTCTCAGTTCACTTGGATACAGCCTTTATTTCCCCTAAGAGAAAAGCAGATTTTACTGCCAGTAAAGTCTCCCACTGTGGTTAACATGGACATTCTTATTAAGTGATAAATTACGTACTTGCTAAATCATAGTTGGTGGGGTGTGACAGTGTTATAAGAAAGGTTAATCTGTGGAAGAGCAGGCTAGCATGACTACAGTAAAATACCCAGAATGGCTAAACCCCGATGAAAGTGCATTAGAGTTAACACACTCCTTTCTTCATCTTATTAATCTACCCAATTGGAACCTAGATGTATTTCTTCACACATCAGTAGAGTGGGCAGAGTTAAAGGGGAAATGGCATCTGTGTGTGTGCGTGTGTCCTTGCAGGACTGATGAGTATCCCCCATTCAGCTGTTTGCTAAAGTAAGTGAGATTTGCACTCAAATTTTATTATCCGGTCAATCCCTGAGCTTTTTATTAATAGTTATAGTAGATTAATTGATATGTTAAGGCAAGTCCTTAGCTGATGTGAACTCTCATACCAGTCCTGACGTGTTTCTGTGCTATCCAGGCAGCATTTACAATCCTGGATATGACAAAATAGTTTAATATCAGACACAATTTTCTCATTCTTCTTTCATTTGTCCCATTTCCTTGGTTCAAATCAACTCCTTATATGACTGTTGAGAATCATGCATATGAAAATGGAAGTTTTTACTTACTAGATTTTATATAGATCCACTTAAAGACACTGCTTCTTAATGTTTCAGTGATCTCTTTGTGCTGGAACAGCCACCAAATCATTATAAATTAGCCAAAATGGTCTTCAGATTACTCCAGCCAAGAGAGAAAATGAAATAAAGAAATATTTATTTGAACTTCCTCCTCTCCCAGTCATCTAAGATCTCTCCATTTTCATGGGGCAAGGCTGGTGCTTCCAGAGAGAAATTCAAACCAATTTAGATCTCTATTGTACTTTGCAATATCACAGAATCACAGAATCCCAGGATGTCAGGAGTGGGAAGGGCCCTGGAAAGCTCCCCCAGTGCAACCCCTGCCACAGCAGGATCACCAGAGCAGTCACACAGGAACACGGCCAGGGCTTTGGGTGTCTCCACACAAGGACACTCCACAACCTCTCTGGGCAGCCTGGGCCATGCTCCACAACCCTCACACTCACAAACTTTGGCCTCAGCTTCAGCTTGAACCTCCTGTGCTCCAGCTTGGGACCATTGCCCCTTGTCCTGGCATTGGCCATCCCACAGCAGAGCCTGGCTCCTTCCTCCTGACACTGCCCTTTCCAAATGGATCCCCAGGAATGAGGGCACCCCTCAGTCTCCTCTGCTCCAAGCTCAAGAGCCCCAGCTCCCTCATATGGAGAAACTCATTTAACTCTTTACTTCAGGAAGGGACAATTCATAATTTGAAGGGGCCTGTTGCTCCATTCAGTATCAGCAAAACCCATTCACCTTGCCTAATTTTTGCAAAGCAGATTTAAGCAAGAGGGATCTCAGGGTTATTTTACCAGGAGGTTTGTATCTGTAGTATGATTTTGTATTTATAAAGCCAGTCAGCTAAAAAACTGATTTACTTGTTTGCTCTCTAATGCTTTTCATTGCTCTGAGTATCTCAACACTTAAAATTCTTTCCTGCTTATGAACAGCCAGCATCATGTACTGCTCACGAGAAGCATTTTACTTCGAGAAGCCACAAATTATGGACAAGTGACTGCAGTCAGGGATTTCTGTTTCCTAAACAACAGGCAAAGCACTCATTATTCCAAGCTGAAAGCCATCCCGAGGGAGAAATCTGCAGGAGCATATACTGGTTTATAAAATTCTCCCTGAAAAGATATGTACTCTTTGAAGTTGGCTTCTATTTGTTATGTTTAAGCTACCAAAGATGTTGCTCTAGACTTTGGAGGATTTCTGAGTACATCTCAAAGCTAAATCCAAGCTGCTTTTTTTCCCTGGGATAAGCCGCACTCTTCCTTAAGGACATCTGGAATACAAGGACTTCTGGTTTGTAAGGATATCTGTTTAACAGCTATTCCTCATAAGGAAAAAGGACAAAACACAAGGAAAGTAATAAACGAAACAGAATAACACAAACCTTGAGCAACAGATAAGTGAGATAATTAATAACCATGAGATTTTTCAGGTTTCTAACTGATGGGACATTGAAGGAAATAGTCAAGCACAAGAGCTCAGGGTTCAGCCAGAACCCTGTAACTCACAAGAACGTAAAGAACATTATCATTTATGTGATGGAAATAGCGATATAAAACAGTATTCATGTGTAAAACAGCTTTTTATCAGTATGAGGCTCTGGCCAACCCCTCCACCCAATCCCCAAAGTGCTGCCCTCTCACTAAATCCCATTGCTCACTATATTTGTGTGAAGAGGATCGGGCAATCCCTGCTGATCATTTGTACGTGACTGCTGTTGTGTTCATGTGGGTGTCTCTAAGTGTGGCTGCTTTCTAGAGGGGGTGTATTTGCATTTGGGGAATTTGCACGCAGCCGCACTCCTGGCCAGATGTGTAAATATATAAATGTCTAACAGAGCAAGTGGAGAAGTCCTCTGGGCATACTTAAGATCCACCAGATATTGCCAATATTTCATGCTTCTTCACATTAAGTGCTTGACTTAAACTCTGCCGTATATATTAGCTTTTAAAACAGGTGAAGAGCTAAAATGCTAAGGGAGAACAGGAGAGATATTACCTAGAGAGATAACCCTTCCGATACAAAACATTCTGTACTCCTTTGGTTAGTCTAGGTTTGCAAGTACAGTTAAAGACCTCTGTATTTCCCAGCTCTGTTACATATATTTTATCTATATCTATATCTATATCTATATCTCTATCTCTATCTCTGTACCTGTATCTGTATCTGTATCTGTATCTGTATCTATTTATATCTATATATTAAAAATATTCAGTTAAAATACTGAATTGTGAGCACCTTATCATCAGGCTGCTATTTACTGCTATTTACTGCCAAGACCAACCTCCCTACCCCTCCTTAGCTTACTATTAGAGTCCCCAGTGATCATTTCTCAGTGGTAGTCTCAGCTGATTCTCAGTGTTGGCCACTTTGACTTTGAAGGGTTCAAATCCAAGTGAACTGTAATAAGTTTATTTTGAGAATGTAGTCTCAGTTTCACAAACAGTACCAGCACAGTTTGTCCCTGTGTCTCACTTTCAATGCCCTTTAGCTCGGTGGATGTGATACTGCTAAAGGAGAAACCATGAGGTTTGTTCTAACACTGCAAGGCCACTGGACTGGGGCAAATCAGCCGTGATTTGTCTGGACTTACACTTGCCTGCAGCTTCGTTTCAGCTTTTTTTAGCTCTAGCAGACTGTTAGCTAAATTGTTTGAGCTTTGTTTCTCTTTTCAGAATTGTGTGGTGCTATGTTTCTTGCTATCATAATCCTGATACAGCTCTGTGACTAACAGACAGTGATAACAAGTCCTATTCTAGTGAGAGGGTTTATTGTGCACAGAATAAATGATGTGGTATTGTGCAATACAAACACTGGGTAACAGTGGAGGCTTTGAAAAATATAAACACGGGATGACAGATCAAGGCTATAAACAAATCATCGCTGACTAACTACAAATCAGTGAAGAGATGATACATCTGGAGCTGGGTGAAACTGGCTTTAGGGGTAACAAGAGGCAAGCTTCCAATATAAATAAAACACGCTTTATATAACAAATGAAGATATAAGGCAGAAAGGGAAAAGCAGCAACATGCATCTGCAGCCCAGAAACCAACCCCATCCTGGGCTGCATCACAAGAAGTGTGGCCAGCAGGGCCAGGGGGGGATTCTGCCCCTCTGCTCTGCTCTGCTCTGCTCAGACCCCACCTGCAGTGCTGTGTCCAGCTTTGGAGTCCCCAGCACAAAAAGGACATTGAAGTGCTGGAGCGGGGCCAGAGGAGGCCACAGAGATGATCCAAGGGCTGGAGCAGCTCTGCTATGGGGACAGCTGAGAGAGTTGGGGCTGTTCAGCCTGGAGAAGAGAAGGCTCTGGGGGGACCTTATAGCGACCTTCCAGGACCTGAAAGGTGCCTATAAGAAATGTGGGGAAGAGCTGTTCACTGGGGCATGGAGCAATAGGATGAGGGGTGATGGTTTTAAACTGGAAAAGGGCAGATTTAGGTTGGATCTGAGGAAAAAGCTCTTCCCCGGGAGGTGGCCGATCAGTGGCACAGGTTGCCCAGAGGTGGTGCAGGCCCCATCCCTGGAGATATTCAAGGCCAGGCTTGATGGGGCTGTGAGCAACCTGATCTGGTACCAATGTCCCTGTCACTGCAGGGTTGGACTGGATCAGCTTTAAAGGTCCCTTCCAACCCAATGCATTCTATGGTTCTAATGTGTAGAACATTTTAGAAAATGCTTAAAACTATCCTCTAGTATGAGCCCCTCAAGTAGGAGTGGGAAGAAACCCCCACCACATTCCCCTGCCAAAGGATTCAGGATGGTAACTCACCATAACTCTTTCCTCCTGAGTGGAGCCACTGAAAGCAAAGAGTTTGTCAGTTTTAACCTCTAAAGTGCTATTACTGTGACTGAATTGCAATAATTGGATAACTTGCATGTAAGTCGTCATACTTTTGTAACTGGACTAATAATACTTCTTTGCAAGACTGGTAAGATTCCAATTAGACCTATTCTGGGCTTTGCATATAAAAGCATCTGCATCTGGTGTATTTGGGACACCAAAGTTTTAATGCAACGTACTGGGAAAGCCAACCAGACTTCAAATTTCATTGATTGTTTTTTTCTCCTAGCTTTTTCTCATACCTCTAGCGTACTCTACAACTACAGTGCCTGCTGGGTACTTCCAGTAATAAGACCTACGAAATTTGGGAGCACTGACAGAAACCAATCCCTTCCGACTCCAAATTGATTTATGAAAGCAGAGCAATGGTGTCACCTGGATAAATGTTGCTTGTTCACTACCACTCATTGCTGCTGTTGCTTTGGCTGAAAAGAGAAACACTAAAGGTTTTCCCATGGTGGTGCTCAAGGGAGAAGGCTGATGACCTACCATAGAAAGGGGAAACTGTGATATATATAAGAAATGCCTCTAATGGCTGGGAAAATCTGATTTAAAATCAAAACTTTTACTTTAGATTCCCCAGAAGCGTGATCAGACAATATTGCAATCTGTCCAGATTACTGGCAACCACAGCAATCTGTGCGCAGCAGACATTTCGGAAAGCATATTGCTCCATTTAATAGTAGGAGAGAAGAACACTTTCGAGTCAGTTTATTTATCGAGGGAGGTATTCGACTGCCCGCAATGAAGTTAAAACACTTAAAAACAGCAATCCCAGAAAAAGCCAGAGCAACTCTTTGAAAAGCTGGACAAAGCCATAGTAATTCTTAGAGAACTGCAAGCAATTTTGACACGATAGAAGAAAATAGTGGGAAAGGAGAGAAGTTGTGAAGAAGTTTTTAAATGCCAACATAGTACTTACTGTGCTATTTTTAACATGCATTTATTGCTGTATTCAAGATCGTGGGAGAATAATGCAAAATAACAGTACTGCAGGGCAGCTTCTTGGAGAGATTGTACAGGTGTCAGTGGGGATGAAAGAAGAAACGAGGTTTAATTCAGAGTTCCTCACGCTGACCAGAACATCAGTTGATTTTCTTTTTGTACCGTGTAATCGCAAGATCCTGTATACAGACAGAAAAATCTCTAGGCTTTGTTAACTAATACACCCCTTCCATGAAACACTACAGCAATTGGTAAAAGCAGAAAACTAAGATAGATATTGTAGATAAACAGCACTTACAGACATGGGTACTCGCACTTTCTGAGTGAGACTTAATGCAGAATGGAAGTTGTTTGGGTTTTTTTTTGCCTTGACTTCACTACTAATGAGGCAATTTAGGCAATCTAATGTATTGCATCAAGCTTCTTGCTACTTGGCTTTCTCAGAGGTCCCATATCATATTTACTACCCTGTCTGTACCACTGAATCAGAAGGGAAATTACAATTGCACTGAACACCTATTGTACTGCAATCAATGTGATTTGTGCCATTAAAAAATTGTATTAAAAGAAAAGATGTAACCACTTCAACTGCATTTGCTAATGTGTATTTCTGCATTAATTAGGTACGCTAGAGCAATGGGCTGATAAAACTGCTTCATGGTTCCACCATGTATTTTGTCTTCCCCTCTGTCCATGATAACACTAATTGTAACCCTGTCTAGACAACCGAATCCCAGCCATCACACCACAGGACCATCACTCCACAGCAAAAACCACAAATAAGAAACGCAGGGCTACACCTACAACATTATTTGATGAGGTAAAACCTGCCCATGTAGCTAATTAAGACCTTCTCCACAAAAAGTGATATTGAAAGTTAAGATCTGATGGTTAGGTACTCAGGAACAACAATGAGCATTTACACCCGAAGGCTTGATTTGACTGATTTCCTCTACTTTAATTCATTCTTTCCTGGCATTCACAGAGCTACAAATTCACAGGAGGGAGAAATATAAACAAGGATATAACTGAAGACTTCCCTGCTCACACTCTGGAAAATGTGCAGGCGATGGCCATGTAGTAAAGATTATCTTATTCTACCAGGGGAAAATTTAATCTGCATCTTCCATGCTAAAAAATCTGGTTGTGGGGGAGTGAATGGAGCACTACAAAAAGAAGGAAGTACCCTCACATCATCAACCAGCCTATAAGGAAACAGCTAAAAAGCAGGATCCCACCAGTCAAGGAGCGGATGTGCTGTAGTCTCCCTTTGGTCCCAGCCATTTCTGCTGCTTTCTTGTCTCCCCATTTAGAATCATAGAATCCCAGCATGATTTGGGTTGAAGGGACCTCACAGCCCCCCCAGTCCAACCCCCATGGGCAGGGACACCTCCACCAGCCCAGGCTGCTCCAAGCCCCGGCCAACCTGGCCTTGGGCACTGCCAGGGAGGGGGCACCCACAGCTTCTCTGGGCAACCTGGGCCAGGGCCTCACCACCTCACAGGGAAGGATTTCTTCCTCATATCCAGTCTGAACCTGCCCTCTTCCAGTTTCAAACCATTCCCCTCATTCTGTTGCTACCTGCCCTTGTAGAAAGTCCCTCTCCAGCTTTCCTTACATGTCTTCTGTTCAACTGGTTGTCATTGAGTGTGAAGAGGGAACCAGGGGCGACACTGAGTGATGCTACAGATGTCAAATCCAAACAACAGCAAATAAGAAATATATTGTCACCTAATGATATATTATAAAACCCTCTGGCATGCTCTTTTTTCTGAGACCTAATAGACTTTTGACTTTAAATTTGACTGAGTAAAGGTCAGATACTGTAAAAGTTTCCCTTCACTTTTATTGAGAAACTGAGACTACCACAGAGGTACCCCTTTTTGGGAGGGAGAAGCTTTCTCATTAGATGCCATTTCCCCTTTCCCTCCTCCTGGTGGATTTTGTACAGTGAACCAAATCACTAAAAACCAGGAGTGTCCAGCTCTGCACTCAAACACCTTTTTATGCCATTGAAACCTCACACGAAACTTCAGTCTCCCCACCCCCTCTGCAGTTTTTGAATACATTTTGCAGTGGTGTCAAAGAGGTCAAAGACACTCGGTGACATTTTATTGCTCTTACATTGTGCCAAGCACACAGAAAGGACCAAATTGCTTCAACCTCTACAATTTTTATGCTTCCCTTACGCCACTCTTCTCTGAGTCCAGCCAATTTAAGACGCTGGGACCTTGCACAACTGAACTAAGTGGCTTTCTAAGCCTGATCTGCTCATTCTTTTGAAGTCAATAACTGCTCACCAGATAGAAGTTTTAAGTAATAGATTTCTCTTTGTGCTTCTTCCTGACAACAAGAAAAAACATTAATTTAACTCCTTTGGCTGAACGTGAACTAAAGCCTTAAGAAGATGACGAGTGACTCCAACTACTTTGCTGCTGCTGCCCTGCAACTCTCAAAGAGAAATGAAATACTGCAGGGATCCTGGAGCTCAGTTACGGCGAGTTTCACAGCAGAGAATAATTTCCCTTGCAATCTGCCGAGCCATTCAGAAACACTCGCTCGGCTTTATGCACATTTGGTCTCCTTGACCCTGTTCAGCACTGAAAAGGATACATATTCTTTAGGGACTTAACAAACAATTTATTTCCAGCTGATTTCTCTCCGGCAAGGAAACCACTACTGAAGTGTTAGGTTTTTTCCCCATAGCCTCAGAATCGCATCCCCGATACATTTATTGTTGTCAGTGGTATTATCATTTGTATGACTGTAACATCAAAATAGCCAGATCAAGTCCTGCGAGTCTGTACATGTGATAAGAGGAAGTGCGAGCAATAGAAATAGATATAAATAGATGAAGGATGGGAGTGCAGTCAAAGAGATGTGAATTACTCAAGGTCATCCCAAGTATCAAGGAGGAAGTACTGAGGTTTTATCCCCGTAGCAATTCTTGAAGCATTCCATATGGCAGCCACTTCAACGTAACATCAACAACTTGCCAAATTAGAGCCATCTAAATTTAGGAGGTTATTCTGCATAACGTAAAAACCTCCGGCTTAATCTTTTTCCATGATTCTATAGTGAATCCTATCTGATATAAATACAGAACAATCAGAAGCAATAATTTGTAACTCATTAATCATGATGCTGGTTCTGATGCCTGATATTATAGTTCATATCAGTGCCTTATAGCACATTTAGCAACAATACAAATGATTAATCAACTTTAGAGGAGGAGAGGCAGTTCTACAAATAGACTCCTGCTTTCTTTCCAACCTTCCATTGTATTTTTATACGTATATATCTAATAAAACAATTAACACTCAACTAATTTATTAAGCTGGGTAATCATTTGAGATGTTTACAACTACTTTTCTCATACTAGTTAACAGGAAATATGTAAACCATCTCTTGCTTTTTCAGGCTTTCTTAACAACCATTTCACAGATGGCATTTTTGACTAGTGCTGCTCTGTAATGTTTTTAAAAAGTCGCACAGAGGCTTCTATGTTAATATTTAAAGCCTGTTTTCTGTAGCAGCAGGAAATGCTCCATCTATGTCAATAGCAGAAAATAGCAGCCACAAAAGTTGCCTTGGGAGGTATGAACACAGGGCAGCTCACATTTCCTGTAGGGAACGATTCAATGGGTATCGTGGGTGCATACTGTGCCTTCCCTTTTGTTTGCACTCTATTCATCGCACCTCAATTTTCCATGTATCTTCATCCAATCTTATGTGGGCAACCTGTGGGAAAGTTTGAAGGCTCCTACTGTAACTGTCTTAAGTCCTGCTTATATTTGTGTACCTGATCACAGAAACACAGAATCCCAGGATGTCAGGAGTTGGAAGGGACCTGGAAAGCTCCCCCAGAGCAGGATCACCAGAGCAGTCACACAGGAACACGGCCAGGGCTTTGGGTGTCTCCACACAAGGAGACTCCACAACCTCTCTGGGCAGCCTGGGCCATGCTCCACAACCCTCACACTCACAAACTTTGGCCTCAGCTTCAGCTTGAACCTCCTGTGCTCCAGCTTGGGATCATTGCCCCTTGTCCTGCCATTGGCCATCCCAGAGCAGAGCCTGGCTCCTTCCTCCTGACACTGCCCTTTCCCAATGGATCCCCAGGAATGAGGGCACCCCTCAGGCTCCTCTGCTCCAAGCTCAAGAGCCCCAGCTCCCTCAGCCGCTCCTCAGCAGGAGATGCTCCACTCCCTCCAGCATCTCATCTTGGTGGCCCTGCTGGACTCTTTCAAGCAGTTCCTGTCCTTCTGGAGCTGAGGGCCCAGAACTGAACACAATATTGCAGATGTGATCTGAGGAAGGAGAACCTTCCCCTCTTGATCATAAACCAACTAAGGAAGACACAAACGTCATTTTTCTAAATACAGGTGCAGTTCTGTATTACTATATGTAGAACAATCAACAAAATTTAAAGTACATCTATTATAAGGACAAAATCCTTTTCTTGCTACAACAGAAAGAAAGAAACAAAGTGAAGGACCAGAAATGAAAAAATAGTTGGGAGTTTCATACTTTCCAGTGTTCTTTTTGAGCATATAAAAAGATCTTATAAATAGGTGTGTTCACCGGCACACACACAGGTTTTTGTGCTGGAATAATCTCCTGCAGGTATGGAAACTTATTTAAGTAAATAATCTAAAATAGGAATGTGATGTGATTTTTCAAAAGTAATCACTTCCTTTTTCAAGTGTATGTAGAAACTCTCTCTCTCTCTCTCTATATATATAAATACACACACACATACATATATATATTTGTATAAGCTATTAATTTTTAATTTTGAAATGCATCTACACACTTACATCCATATGAACCCCAGTGTGCCTATTGAACCTGCCTCTGTATAAGAAAACTGATTTGCCATTACAAATGCAGATGTCTGCTACAATTTTAGCATTATCTGCCAAAAGAAATGCATTTGAAAAAGCTTGTTTTCTGATCTCAGTGTTGACTTTGGAATGAAATTTAAGTTTATATTCTATGCACATACTCCAGAAAAGGCAATGAAGGCACCTCAAAAATTTGAATACTTGGACACATCCATCCATTAAATCTTGTAAATTCATGCAACCCATTTCTAGGGCAGGCACTTCATTTGTGCATGCAGATGTTTGCAGCTTCCAAAGTGCATGAACATGTTTAAGCAGACGTATTTGGCTGTGAGCAGAAGCTTTGGTGCAAATTGAATGCTGGGTGTTCATTTGCTTCTGAATGAAAAGGCAGCAGAAAAGCGGGCTGCAGTTATCCAAGAAGGCAACGTAGGATGCGGCTGAGATGTACATCAGCAAAGATAGCAGCCTCGAGGACCTTGGCACACACAAAGAAGAGACGCTGCTGTGGTTTTATGAAAAAACCCATATTTTCCACAGGCAGCTGTGTTAAACCAAGCAGTTGTCCATTACAACACTGCAGATGTTTTCAAAATCTGATTAGGGCTGACCGAGCCCTTTTGGTTTCAGGCCATTGGTTTCAAGGGTGCTCAGAGATTTGCCGGAAGGCACAGTGTGCAAGCCTATACAAACAAGAGGGATGGCAAATTGCCAGGGTAAGACATATAACACAAATAATCTTATAATCCAGCAGGTGCTCACTCTGGGATAACAAAGTGCCTGATGTGGATCTCAAGTTTTCTACTATATAGTGCTTGGAATAAAACATAAATACTTTGTAGTCTTATTTTTTAGATGGACGATTAAAACATGTGCCGGGTGCTGCACTTGGGGTGCAATAACCCCATGGACGCCGCAGGCTTGGGGTCGAGTGGCTGGAAAGGACC
>NW_010172804.1:94763-95160 GCF_000695765.1 Mesitornis unicolor | reverse complement strand
TTTCCGACTGGCCCAAGAGGGAGTGACTCCCTCTTGTAATAATATAATAAAAACTGCATATATATAATAAATAATATAATATAATATAAAACTGCATTTTATATTTCATGAAGGGAAACAAGGAAAAAGTGATGTGTATCTGTGAGGGGAAGGTAGTCAGAACAGGCAGGAAATTATGCTGAACTCCTTATTTCTCAATTCAAGTTCATAAACAATAGGGCTGCTTCTGGCAGGAAAGAGGTTTTTTCCTTAAATCAGGGATACATGTTTCTTATATGTTAGAGGCTATAGTAAGTGGATGCTCAAATGAGTATTGGCACTAAGTAACTTTTACTTGTAATTCACAGAATCATGGAATTATTGAGGCTGGAAAAGACCTCTGAGATCATCAAGTCCC
>NW_010172804.1:5131-94589 GCF_000695765.1 Mesitornis unicolor | reverse complement strand
GGACAAGGCCCCAACCCCCACCTGACTACAACCTCCCTTCAGGTAGTTGTAGAGTGATAAGGTTCCCGCCTGAGTCTCCTCTTCTCCAGGCTTCCTTAGCCTCCATTATAAGACTTTCCCTCTAGTCACTTCACCAGCCTTGCTGCTCTCCTCTGGACCCACTCCAGCACCTCAATATTCTTCTTGAAGTGAGGGCCCCAGAACTGTACACAGTACTCGGGGTGAGGCCTCACCAGTGCTGAGTACAAAGGGAGAATAACATCCCTGCTCCTGCTGGCCACAATATTCCTGATACAGGCCAGGATGCCATTGGCCTTCCGGGCCACCTGGGCACACTGTTGGTTCCTGTTCGATTGTCAACCAGCGCTCCCAGGTCCCTCTCTGCTGGGCCACTCTCCAGCCACTCTCCCCCCAGTCTGTAGTGCTGCATGGGTTTATTGTGGCCGACGTATAGGAACCTGCACTTGGTCTTGTTAAACTTCATACCATTGGCCTCTGCCCATTGACCCAGCCTGTCCAGATCCCTCTGCAGTCTCTTCCTACCCTCCAGCAGATCAACACTCCCCCCAGTTTGGTGACATCTTCATTCCATAGAACAATGGTTTTCAGCCACCTGATCTCTGGTGTGTTCCATATTAAATGTCATATTTAGTCACAAGGAGAGAAGAAAAGGATCAGTTGAAAAAAGTGAAAATCAGGTATCTTTGCATGGTTTAAGTAAAGAAAAAGCAACACCAAAACACCAAAACAAAACAGATCCCCAAAGCAACTTAATTTTGACATTAAGTTTACCAAGGCATTCATATTTATTCCTTAAACATGGGAAAAATTAAAATCAGACTTCCAACTACATGTGATAAAGTTGGGATAACTTTCTTTAGACATTTGTAAATCATCTTTCAAATCTAATATATGCAGTGTCTTTCCTTCTGCAAACTGGTGAAGTTTTAATGAAGGTTTAATAATCCATAACTGTGAAACTCAAAATAAAACAAATGGCATAATAAATTGCATGTTTGGTGTTAGCAGATTTTATTACTTTTCTGTCTTCAGGGGCTGATGGAAGAAAATAAAGTTCAAATCACTGTTTTAAATCCCAAATCCATAACAATGGGTCAGCTATATGGACAATTTGATCCAGTGTCACATGAATGGTCAGATGGCATCCTAGCAGTGAGCTTCAGAGCATTTGCTTCATCGCCAGTAAGTGCTTGACAGTCTTAGAGCATTTTGGGAAATGACTTTTCAATTTATACATTTTAGATTTTAATTCCATGTTCTTTGCACAACCGTTGCAGGATTCACATGCTTAATAATCTGAATGCAGTGACTGTGGTTTGGTTTGATTGTGATATGCTCCATGTAAAGTACTTTTCGGATGCTGGGGAATTAAGATTTGTGTTTCAGAAGTCCTCATGTGAAGATAAAGGGGTTTTTGTTTGTTTGTGTATGTTATAAATAAATGAATATTTAATCTTTCTACTATATTGTTGTAATTTTGTCTGATTCTGGCACAAATCTGTGCTCTTTATGTATATGGGCATTTTGACGTTTATTTTGGAAGAAACTGCTGTCTGAATGTGGCTTATGGCTGACCTATCATTAAAGTTCATTACAATATTTTCACTGAGTATAATAAAAGATTTGTCTATCTGACAGAGACTTCACTTTTTTCTAGTGCTTGCAGTATCCCAACTCTGTGCCCCTATAAACTTAAATAAACTAATAGTATAGTGAAGTTGATCAGTGCCAGGTTCACCATCTCTAATAACATTTGCAGAACTGCACGACTGCTTTGCATTTCCCTGTAAGAAATATGATGAATGCCTATGACTATTTGCTTATGTTGTAAAAAATCCAGACATATTACATTTAGATAGTACCATATTTGTTAAATTAGCAATTGACTTCCATGGTAAGTGTGCAGTAGGTATTACTGATGAGTAGTAACTTGTATTAACAGTCTCACTGTATCGTAAGTCAAAGTACTTGAATATGTTGCAGTTTGACACAAGAAAGGTACTACATTGCAAGCATAACAAAAAGAAACCAGTCAACTGATTTACATACCTCTGTACTCCAAGTATTTTCAATTTTTTTGTGGAAAATAACTTTAGATCTAAAATACTTGTTTCACACTAAGCATAATAAAATAAATTGCAAATATTAAATTAAAAATATTTTCTACAAACTAGACTCCAGACAGGAAATGGCTGGTGTTTGATGGACCAGTGGATGCAGTATGGATTGAGAATATGAATACTGTGCTTGACGATAATAAAAAGTTGTGCCTTATGAGTGGAGAGATCATCACAATGTCGCAGCAAATGAGCATTATTTTTGAACCAATGGATTTAGAGGTTGCTTCTCCTGCTACTGTAAGTATCGGTCTTCGAAAGACTGATTACAAATGTGTCTGATTATTATGATATATATTCTACTTTTTAAAAATATGCTTAACTGAGAATAGTAATTCTAAATTTGTATTTCTTTCTTGTATGTTTAAAATAAAGGACACTGTAGCTTGGTTTTCTTGTTGAATTTTTTAATAATCTTACAAAATTATCTGGAAAAGTACAGATTGACGTATGCAATGTAAATTGTATATACCAAAGACCCTGTAACTTTTCACAGTTCTCCCCTTGCAAGTGCTTGATGAAAAATAAGATAATTCATGTGCAATTTTTTAATCTCCGTGACAAATTCTTGTAAAACCAACAATTACTGCATTTCTGGCACCTGTCTAGATCTATCAAACCTGTTTTTTCTGATGGCACTTTGTGGAATGCAAAAATTTTCTCTTGATTATATAATACTCAGATAATAATATAAACATAACAAAATATCTGCATAGTCATACCAGGAAGGCATTTTTGCTTAAAAATTATTAAAAATTAGGTGTTAGGCACTTTAGTAATCAGTTTATTGTATTTTGTGACCTTAATGTTGAGAACTAATTCTACTTAAAAGGAAAAGCTGTCTTTGACATCAAGTCTTTTGTTGGCTGAAGAAATGAAGCTAGGTTTGAAACTCGTCTGTCCTAGGACTCACAGAATCTAATAATCCCAGAAACTGTATGTAGTAACACTGAATGTTATTTTAAGTTCTTGTAGATAGGAAAAAAAATTTCTGAGATATCAAAAGATAACACACACCTATTTGTTTCCTTATTTTTAGGTTTCGAGGTGTGGTATGGTCTATATGGAGCCCCATTTGTTAGGCTGGAGACCATTAATGATGTCTTGGCTAAATACAGTGCATTCAGGAATCAGCTCTTTGCATAAAGAATTTATAATAGGCTTGTTTGACAAAATGGTTCCACTCTGTCTTGAGTTTATTAGGAAACACACGAAGGTAGGATAAAGAACTTTTCTGAGAAATTAAGAGTGTATGAATTATTTTCACTTCCAGGTGCCAAAGGAACAAATGGTTTTATCTGGACCATATTAATTTATAGTTATTAATTTTTAAAAACAACTGTTAAGGGTGAAGGCTTTGAGCAAGGTTTCTGTGTGTATTGTTTAACTTGTTTCTGAATGTATTTTGGACACATTTATCCTGCAGGTTTTTAATCTTTACAGTGAAGGAAAAAAGCCCCCACCATCTAGCGGGGTCTCTTTTCATCAAGTAAAACACACCTGAGACTTGAAACACATTACAAATTGTATTAAGTTGAGAATATTTCCTCTTTCTTTTTAGGAACTGTCTCCTACTTCAGATACAAACTTAATTCGATCGCTAATGAATCTAATGGACTGCATGATGGATGAATTTGCTAATGAAACCAAAGTTAAAGCTATGAATGACAATGACATTTTCTCTTGGCTTGAGGTAGTCAGTTTGTTTAACATAGAGAATTCCAAACCAGGCCTTTGTGAAATGGACTTCATAAACAATAAACTCTATATTTCATCATTAGAATACTTATTTAATAATAAGTATTATATTTTTTTTTTTATTTAATTATATTAATTTAATACTTATTTAATAATACTAATGATACATAGTTGAGTCTGATGTTTTTGATGTCTTGATATAAATTTAATGAATTTTATACAAACTAGTCAAAATTGTGCCTGGTTCTCCAGTTTCTAGTATCTTAGCTTATTACTGTTTAGATCAATGCTATCTGAGGATTACAGTTCAAGAAAAACCCTGTTAACAGACATAGCCATAACTGTATGGGGTAGGCCTTTGTATAACAGAAGGATAATCTATTTTTTTCTGGAATAAAAAGCAGTCTATGCTTGAACTTTCTGAAAAAAATGGCTCTGTGCTGAGCATGTCAGACATTTTGTTACACAACAAAGGTGATCAGATGTTGATAGTTAACATAAATTATGTTCTCTTTTACCACCAGCATGGCTCCATAGGATATACATAAAATCAAGTTGGTTCAATGTAATTCTACTGTGATTTGTGGCAACGGTTTCTTTGACTTCAATGAATAAGATCTTTGTAATGTGCAGGTACTGAAATTACATTTTGTTTTTTTTCCAACTCTAGGGTATTTTTTTGTTTTCACTGACATGGTCTGTAGGAGCTAGCTGTAAGGAAGATGATAGACTGAAATTTGACCAAGTTGTGCGAGAAATGCTTAATGGAGGAATTAGTGAGGAGACAAGAAAACGATACAAGTTGTTGAGCAGTATTGATCAACAGCCTTCAAAAGCTTTCACGGTCCCATTTCCAACAGAAAGAACAATTTATGATTATCGGTTTGTCAAAGAGGTGAGGATTGCAAAATAATATATGGACTTCTATTTTGAAGTAATATTTTATGAATGCTACAGGTTGCGTATTCTTATTGTAAATTTGTTTCTTGTATCACTGAACAGGCCAGATATCCATGCCTGCAAGCTAGTGATGCTCTAGTGTTCTGGCGGGGACTTGCAGTACCAAAGCCTGTCTTTTGGTTAACAGAATAATTGCCTGCTCTGGGAGAACAAGTTTGCAGAAAATCTCAACCAGTTATTTTTTCTGTTATTTTTTATTCTTGATTTTTTTGCAAGATAGTTTTATTTTGTGTTTCAGCCCTTTTCTTAGGTTGAGGAACTTTAGGCCGTAAGTCTTTCAGTACTATAGCAGGCTACTTCTCTGCCTCTTCTTCTCTGCCCTTTTTTCTTGGGATTAAGATGTGAATCTATGATGCATCTGTCACAGTGGAGAAGAAAACTTCATGCACTGGATCTAGGATGCTCCAAGATCTAGAGACTCCAAGATAAAAGTTTTGAGTAATTTCTGTGAAGTCCTGTTGCAATACAGTGAGAATTTTTGTCTAGATATAAGCTCATGCATAATTCCTGCGTCTTGCCAAGGAAAGTGACTGAGATTTCAATCAGCAGTAAAGGTTTTAGATCTTCTGATCATAATCTATAAAAATATGTTTTTCCAGAAAAGGGTTTTTGTGTTTACAGGCAGGAATATGCCCCCTCTAAGAAAGAACTGGAGACAGAGCAATCTCTAGGAATTTCATGTGACACTTGTCTCAAGATAGAAATTGTTTGGGATAGGATAGAATATATAGTTGTTTCAGGGCTATTTAGAGTTGTGCAAAATCTCTTTATATTAATTTACTGCTGGAGAGTTTTGACATCTTTTAAGACTCCTCTAGTAAGCTAATCTAAAAATGAAAGCTTTGCTGTGGAGCTTCAGCACTAAACTTAATATGCCCTCAAATTCCATAGTTTGGAGGTATTTATTATGATTGAGAGTCTGTGAAAAGGCTGGCTGTGCTTTTTTAGTTTTAGTGATTAAATTTATACAGTAATTTCCTACTTTATTACGTATTTGTATACTATGTATAAATAAAATATATATATTCTTCTGTTAGTTTTATATATATGTAATAGAATCACAGAATACCAGGTTGGAAGGGACCACAAGGATCATCCAGTCCAACCTATCAAAGTAAAAGTATAGTTTAAATGAGCTGAGCCAGCACCCTGTCAAGCTGACTCTTAAAACTGACCAATGTAAGAGAATTCACTACTTCCCCTGGGAGATTATTCCAATGTCTGATTGATCTCATGGTAAACTAATTTCTTGTGGAGTTCAATTGGAATCTCTCCAGAAGCAACTTGTGTCCATTACCCCTCATCTTTTTCATGTTACTCCTTGTGAAAAGGGATTCTTCATCTTTTTGGCAGCCACCCTTTATGTACTGGTACATGGTGATAAGGTTCCCCCTAAGCCTTCTCTTCCCAAGGCTGAACAGACCCAGTTTTCTCAGCCTTTCTTCTTTCTTTTAGCAGTTCTTCCAGTCCTCTGATCATCAAGAAAAAGTGAGATAAAATCCTTGTCTTTCAGTAGTTTTGTGCTTCAAGCACAGGTGTTATGTTTCTTTTTAAGTACTCTCAATTGAAAACACTGTATTCTGAAACAAGCCTATGAAATTATTTTTTAATCCTTTTTAAAAAATGGTTGATAACCCCATCTGTTAAGTGATAGAACTTTGATTTTTCTACTTCCATTGGTTCTATGCTGTCTTTTCCTGTTTATTATAAATATATGACTTTCATATGAATTAAAATAGGGAGCAGGAATTTGGGAACCCTGGGTGGAAACACTCAAATCAGCTCCTCCTATACCTGAAGATATGATGTTTCATGAAATAATTGTACCAACTTTGGATACTGTTCGATACATGACATTGATGGAATTGTTGACAGTGCATCAAAAACCTTCTGTATTTGTGGGGCCAACAGGAACTGGAAAGAGTACCTATATTACTGTAAGTACTTTTAATGCTGACATTAGACATGCTTATGAAAGGGCTAAGATAAAGAATAATTTAATATTTTTTTAAAGGAAAATGAGACATGAATTGTTTGATATTATGAAATGAAATTATAGGCAACTAAAACTGCAGTTGTGTAGCAAAAGGTGGTTGTTTGGGGTATTTGGGTTGTTGCTTTTTTTTTTTCTCCTTCTCTGCACTTCCAGACTAAATTCTTAAGAAGCACCCAGATATCCACTGGAATAAGCTGCTAATAGTACCCAACCAGAACTATACAGTTGGTTCCTGTATTGATTTACTTTGCATTGTGATTATAGATATAGTTGAGATAGTCCACTCAGACACTGATGCACAAAATACTAAACCATTTAATGAGACATTCACTCAGGATTGCTCCAAACGACAAGTAACGAAATGCATATGTCCTACAGTTAGAAGCAGCAAAAATGTGTACTGCTATTATTGTGGAAAAGTTTAGTAGAGAACTTTTTCTGGTCAGATGCTACTATGGCAATTCCATGCACTGCAAAACAGGGAAGAACAAGAATTTTGTCATTGAAAGAAATATGAAGGCAAAGAATTAACAGCAATATTACAAAAAAATTCTTTATCCAAAAAGACTGGTCAATTCCCCTTCCCACTGTAGTCGAGATCGTCCCAGGCAGTTTTCTTCAGATAAGCAGTTAGCTATATCTGGTCATTACAATGAAAAGCAGCTTCCCATTTCAAGATAAAGAAATTTTAAATCAGAACAATTTTGTTTTCTGTTTTATGGAATGCCAAATGTTCTTTACCTTTCTTATCCTTGTCTTTGAGAGAAAACAAAAAAAACTCACAAGTAATAATGATAATCTCACTTTAGCTTTTGCCAGTACACAATTTCTGTTATTTCTGGAACAGAATCTTGGTAAAATACTAATACTTGATGCAGTTTTAGGATTTTTATGCTTGATATAATCTTCATGTAGAAAGGAGAAAAAAAAGGATAGTTTTTTCAGTGTACCAACAATTAATTGTTTCAACGTGACTCATTTTCTAGGAAGTGACAATGTTAACAGTTGTTTAATATGTAAAGAAGTTATGTTATACATTGGTATCTCACATCAGCCATCTTCTCTAGACTAGAATTATATTGTGTATCTCTATATATGACACAAACAGTACATTAAAAGGACTATTAAGGTAGTAAAATAGAGAGTTCAGAAGCTAATAAATTCTACCTCATACAATAATTTCACATATCTTGTGTATTCATTATGCTAAACACTTGAATTGCATGATCATACACTTTTCCCCTTATAGGATTCCAGTCTTACTGCTATGGATAATAGTATATTTTACTTTTTTTTTTTTTTTAAGGAAAAAAGACTCTCTTACATAGAACCTCTACTCCGCTTCAAAAACTTGCAGTAAATTCAGGAAAACAGCAGCTTTAGAGGGTGGATTCTGTCCCTGTCAGTGACAGAATTTCTCTGTAACAGTAGACAAGTCACCTAAGTCAAACTTTTCACAGGCAATTTTGTTCCTCATTTTCTGCAGGTCTGATTTAAATCCATGCATTCTGATTTGCAGAAGTGCTGTTCTTAAAAAATCAAGTTGTTTCCTGAAGTTAGATATCCAACTGGATGATGTTTTGCAAATTAAGTTTATTGTGTCTTGAATTATTTGAGAAGATTGGCTTATCTGATGAAATATGATTATTAGAGTTATCTTAGAGATAAATTACTATTTTATATTTTTAACTGAAATAAAAATGGTAGAAAAATGTTGAGCTGTTTGATTTCTGTTTGCTAAAGTACTATAGAATTTGTTTATCTATGTGTACAATTTAACTTTGTGTTCTTCACAATCCTCCCAGAATTTTCTTTTAAACAGTTTGAATAAAGAAGTCTACAAGCCACTGCTCATTAACTTCTCAGCACAAACTACAGCAGCTCAGACTCAGAATATCATAATGTCCAAGCTGGATAAAAGGAGAAAAGGAATTTTTGGACCTCCTCTTGGGCAAAAATTGGTAACTGATACATTTCTGTATATAAATAAGTGTTTAAATGCAAACAAATGTCTAAATGCATTATTTTCTCAACTGATCACAGGTTTATATCAAGAAAAGATGCTCAGGGTGACATAAACTGTCCGAGTTCTAATTCTTCTAATTTAGATCCTGATGTTTCTCCTCTTTTTTCTCCCTTCTCCCAGTAATATGCATCCTGCTTTAATCAACAGGAGAAAATGTAATATATGATACAGTGTAAATAACTGTGAGCAGCATTGTCATACTTCCTCCTCAATATTTTGTGATATTAACCTTGAGATAAGAGTTCTGTGTGGGTAAACTTGTTGCTTGTATGAAATCAGTGTTGAGAAATCAGCTCTGAGCATCAGGTTGGACTAGATGAATTCCAAGGTTCGTTCCAACTTGGATAGTTCAATGATTTTGGAAGCATTAAAGGAGATTTGAATCTTTTATGTTGTTATTGCTGATGCCTACCAAACCTTTCAAGATCAGTGGAACTCTGAGTGCTCAGAAGCTCTTGAAGGATATTAGAGTAGACCTCTTTTTATATTTTTTTCTCTTCCAGTGAGGAAATTGTTTTTCCCTCTGTCTAGAAGAGTTGAAATGAGACTGAAAATTGAAATCTAAGGAGTTTCCAATTTCTTCCAACCCAGATTAAGGAAAAATTTAGCTTTTAAGGAAAATTTTAGAATTATGTTTTGATAATGTTTTGATTATGTTTTGTTAGATGTATATGATTTAATTCTGGTACTTTTAGGATGCCCACAGACTTTTTGTATCTACAGCCTTGTTTTTTTCTTATTTTCACTATTTCCTAGCTATTATTTAATAAATGCTTGTTATCAAGAGCAAAATATGTTAATGTTAGAAGCTCCTTAAGGAAGTACCAGTTACAGTTAGAGTGCTTTAATGTCTTCCACTGCCTCCCTCTCCAAGCTGTTACTGTAAGACCAATTTTAGCCAAGTCTTAAAAATGTAAAGATACTTTGAAGGGATAAATTTTGTCTTAGATCTGTAATAGTCAAGAAGACTTCAGACCATTTCAGTACGCTGCCCAAATTGCAGTGCTAAATGAGATAGAAGGCCCATAATTTAACCTGGTTTTCTTTTGACCAAATTTCTACTCTGTATTAGTTAGGAGTATGAGAAGAAAAGGGGTTAAAATGAATAAATATGTTTCTAGAACTTGCATCAGTTGCATTAGATTAGTTGTGTGAAGATGTTTTCTGATCAGCAGTGGCCTATACTTTAGGAAGAGCAGTGACAAGAAAGATGTAATGTTCAATAGATTTAAAAACAGAGCCATAGTCTCACTGAAGTTTGAGATTTTTGTGGGTCTATTTTTTTCCAAGAAAAGCCATGTAAGTAGCACAGTAAGGTTTAAATAGCAAGTATTAGTTTACCATCTTTCATTAAATACAATCAGAAATAAGAAGAGAAGCACTTTTTTCCTCTCCTCTGCAGGTATGTTTTGTAATGGCTTTAGAGTGGCACAGTTACTTCTTAAGTTTGATTTTTATTTAACTTGGCAGCAACTCCATTAAGAGTTGAACTCCATTAAGCTTAGGACTACTTTTCAAAAACATGTATTTATATGTATTACTTCCTTTAATTTTAATGGGAGTGAATTGATGTGCAGCGTTTCCAGAATCAAGCGAAATGGTGGAATATACTCAATAAAATAAATAAATGCAAAGTTCTTTATGTTTTTCTTTTCAGGTTGTATTTGTAGATGATGTTAATATGCCAGCACGAGAGGTCTATGGTGCTCAACCACCTGTGGAATTACTACGGCAGTGGTTAGATCACTGGAATTGGTATGACCTCAAAGACTGCTCAATGATTAAACTTACAGATATTCAGATTGCGTGTGCAATGGGACCACCAGGTAAGAGATGTGTTTTATATGCTTTTCCCTGTTTCTTTGGTTTCTAAAGTCTGAATTCTTACTTACGAATAGTTTTACACTTTGGGTCTTTATGGCTAAGGATAGGATGTAAGGAACCCTTTCCTTGCAGGAAACATGAACAGCAGTCATAGTAGAGTAGTTGAGGAGCAGCAGAGAGGCTTTACAAGTCTGCCAGGAAGAAATATGCTTTTCAGAAAGACAAGAATGTATCTACAAACTATTTATGAAATCTTTTTGGTTTAATGAGACCCTCCATTGGTCTTCAGTCAATTTTATTCTTCTTCCAAACTTTTCTAAATAGCACTAAGTGATGTTTTCAAGGAGATAAACTTTATTGTATCTGGCAAAAAAAAAAAGTAGTAAAGCGTATGATGTAAAGAGGTCATTATATTTCTGATAGGCTGCATACACATTGACTTCATGATCTATTTAGTTAAAAGAAAGTCTGACATATTTTATCAGTTAAAATGAAGAATTAATGTTTCTTTAATGCTGTTGTGTTTGCTGTTAAATAATCTAGTTCCTTCACTAGAACAGGAATCATGTAACAGAATTTCTTTTCACATTATTTTAAATGTTTCTGTTAGTTATAGTATTAATGCTTTCTAATATTTAGGCGGTGGTCGAAACCCAGTAACACCGCGATTCTTGCGACACTTCAATATGGTTACTATTAATGACTTTGATGATGAATCCATGTACACAATATTTTCTAGAATCTTAGACTGGCATCTGACAGTGTGGTAAGTGACCTCTATGTAGTGGGAAAAGTCAAATTCAGTGTTTGAATTATGGTACTAGGAAGTCTCTAAGGTATGTTTGTAGGACACAGCTCTTGAAGAGAAATTATAATCTTTTATATCCTGTGCCTTTTGAGTTACTCAGTATTCCACAGAAGTAGGGCTTATCTTAAAATACTCCAGTGGTAAAGTTCTTGTTCTGAAATCTCTAACAGAGATTTAGATTAGCTGAGGCTAATTCAGTTAGTTGAGATATTTCTGTAATACAGTATTCTTTGACGCTTAATGAATGAAAATAGAATTTGGTTAGTCATTATTCAAAGAATAGAACTGGAAACTGCTCTTAAATTTCCTATGGTTTGAGAAGGCTTGCTCTTTCTTTGGCCTTTCACCACTGCACAATTTTTTATTCCATTATTAGGAATGGACTTCAACTTTCATTGCCAATCCATTCTGACAACTAACGCCCAAAAGATGCTTATATCCTGTTTCCAGAACAAGTTTGTGATTTGACAGTTTCTGACCCTTTGAGGGAGAGAGGTCCCAGAAGACAGCAAAGGCTATTTGACCTGACTTTGCTGTTGCTGTTGTTAGTCGTAAAAGTGAGGGGGAGAAAGGGTATCATTAGCTGTCTAACAGCCAAATTTGCCACCATGTTCCGCAGTTACTAGGTTTGCTTTGCAAAGTTAATCTCTTAATCTAGTGAGAGAGCTATGATTTATGAAACTGCCTGCAAGGAAGAGTATAACCATGGAACTTAAAAACTGACATGAACGTATAAATGAGTGTGCAAATACAATATTAGTTATTAATTCACATGTTATTATGATGGAATTATGCAAATAATTCTGTTCTTACCGCCTTTTATAACTTGTCAGTTATAGCTTTCCATCACAATATGTAGAACTGACTCCACAAATTATTAACGGAACCATGAAGATATATAAAGAAGCTATGAAGAAGCTACTTCCTACCCCAGCCAAATCTCACTATTTGTTCAATCTCCGTGACTTTTCACGTGTTATTCAAGGTGTTTGCCTGTCAAGGCCTGAAACAACAGAATCTGCAGGAGTGATAAAACGTCTCTGGGTTCATGAGGTAAATCACCTGACAGTGATAAATTGTGTTTATCATAAATAAGAAAAAGATGTGGATTTGTGTATTAATCCTTTTGTAATGCTATCTCCTGTTGGCTAATAGCTGCGAATTGGTATCACACTCACGAGAGAGGATTTTGTATACTGTATGGGCAGAGGAAATCAGACTTTTTCAAAGTATGAATTGTGTCTTAGTAGACAAGTTCACTGTTGATACCTTCACTTTCACATGATTATGTAGACTCTGCTGCTTTGAATGCTTGCACAGTCCTTTCCATTTCTTCTCTCCTTCCTCTAAAAACCCCAAATCAACACTGGGAAGAACAGCAAGTAGTCCCAGGTCACTGGAAATTTTGAGTGATTTAAAGTTTCATCTCTACTTTTTTTTTTTTTCCTCCCTTCTGGGCTTCCTTTGGAATAAATTATTGGGCTTACTGTCTTCAGCAAATGCTTCCTGTCTTTCAGTCATAATAGGATAAGCACATGAGCTCAAGTGAAACATCTCTTTTAAAAACAAGAGGAAGAAGCCCCATATAGGTGATATCTGTTCTTTGTTTTGGTTTGTTGGGGTTTTTTTCCTGGATTAAAAATAAAGCAAGGTCATTGATAATTGTTGCTTTTAAAATATTTAGTTCATAGAATCAAATCAGCATAAAGTGACCATGGACTAGATCTTCAGTAATTATCTAGTCCGTCATCCTTCCCCAGAGCAGGATCACATAAAAATAAGGAGCAACAGTAACTTCTGAAGTGTTTTTTTTTCTGAAATTTTTTTACAATTCTCTAAGTATGAAGGATTTTCAATCTTCCAGGCAATCTATTCATGTTTTTCACTATCTGTTTCTTTAAAGATGTTTTCTAATATCCAGCTGCAGCCTTCTTATTTGAAATACAAACCCATAACTTGTTCTATCTAGCTGTAGTGGAAAGACCAACATGTTCCCATTCTCTTTGCAGCAGCCTCTTATGCATTTATGTAAGAATGTTTATAAATATAGATATGTGTGTGTATGTGTATGTATTTCTGTATGAATTTTCGCTTTAATTCGGAGGTAATATTACTGGGCTTAAGTGTTCAATTTAATTCTAAATATCTATTTTGGTTTTTTCTATGTAGTGAAGTTTAAATTAGTTTATAATTTGAAGCCTTTTTCAGAATTGTATTTGTTTTGTCTTGTTTAAAAGAAGTATAATTTCAAGAGCAGATGCACCTATTGAAAGAATTACATTTCTATTACACAGGTTCTTAGAGTGTATTATGATCGCTTGGTGGATAATCCTGACCGGGCTTGGCTTGTTGGATTTATCCAAGAAGTAGTGAAAAATGATTTACATGAAGACTTTCATGAACTTTTCCAGAATCTGGACTTCAACAATGATGGCAGAGTGGAAGAAGATGACTTACGTAGCTTAATGTTTTGTGATTTCCATGACCCTAAGATGGAGGACACTAAATACAGGGAGATTCATGATGTAGATCAATTGAGATTAGTTGTGGAGAGTCACCTTGAAGAGTTTAATAACACGAGCAAAAAGCCAATGCAGCTTGTCTTGTTCCGATTTGCTATAGAACATATTTGTAAAATTTCCCGTATTCTGAAACAGCCTCACAGCCATGCCCTCCTTGTTGGTGTTGGAGGCAGTGGTCGACAATCTCTTACTCGATTAGCAGCCCATATGGCTGAATACAACCTTTTTCAGGTTGAAATAACTAAAAGTTATGGTGTTAATGAGTGGCATAAAGACTTAAAATTCATACTAAGAAAATCTGCTGAAGGGGAAATGCAGGGAGTTTTCTTACTCACAGACACACAGATTAAAAAGGAGTCATTCTTAGAAGACATTAACAACTTACTAAATGCAGGTGAAGTGCCAAACCTCTTTGCACTAGATGAGAAACAAGAAATTTGTGAACAAATGCGTCAAATAGATCGCCAGCGGGACAGGACAAAACAGACGGATGGCAGTCCTACAGCTCTTTTTAATATGTTTGTTGATCGCTGTCGAGAGCAGCTTCATATAGTGCTGGCACTGAGTCCCATTGGAGATGCTCTCCGTAATCACCTTCGTAAATTTCCAGCTCTTGTCAACTGCTGCACACTTGACTGGTTTCAGGTAAAAATGAAACTTTTGTTGAGCATGTTAGTCTAATGGAAATGCGATAGAAACATGACTTCAGCTGGTTTTGTAGCAAGTAGTTCTCTTTGGTCAAGTTAGCAGTGAAAAATATCTTGAATTTTCTTAGCGTCATGTTTTAAATTGTTTACACCATTAGAACCATTCTGACTGTAATAAAGGCCAGTATAGGCTGATTGCAAAATGATCAAGAAAATAACATCTGATTGTGCTATAAGGGTATAACTGAATGAACATACTGTAGACATTACAGATTTAAATATGTGGTGTTTTCTTCTATTACCAAGACTACCAGAATCTAGGGTGCCAAAAAAAAGTTTGAAATTGAAATACCTGTCAAAAATACAGACATCTCCTGATGGCAAACAGCAGATTTTTTTCCCCACTACTTTGCAATAAAACTATATTTGATCTGACTGTTGTATGTGAAAGATGTTAGGATATTTAAGATGTGGAATTTAATAATATAAAAAAATCTGAGGAAGTTAAATTTCATCTAGTTTTAAAGTGTAGTACTCTAAAGGCTATTTTTGAAGAGAAGAGCAGAGATAGTTACACACATATGGACACAATGAAAATGCAAAATTTTCCTTTTAGTAACAGTATTTCTACTGGATGAAATAAGACTGTGGGCTTGAACTGAACCCCTAAGTAGTTTGTTTCTTTCCAGTTCTGTTACTGTCCTATTTGATGACCTTTTGTTATGAAGTAATTTCTCTATGCTTCAGTAACTTTATCTATGAAATGGGGTAAAGATACTTTTTTGAAAGATGCTTTGAGATTTACGAGTGTGAAGTACTGAATAAGAGAAAGGTATTTATTAATTTGTTCTAGACATGGCCTGAAGATGCATTAGAAGCTGTTGCCTCTCGCTTCTTGGAAGATGTCGAAATGTCAGAAGAAATTCGAAGGGGGTGTATTGATATGTGTAAAAGCTTTCATACATCTACCATTGTTTTATCTGACTTATACCATGCAGAGCTTCAAAGACACAACTATGTAACACCCACTTCATACTTGGAATTGATCTCCACTTTTAAAAGACTACTTGAGAAGAAACGCACGTAAGGATTTATATTGTGACCTTTTCTAGAGGAACCCAAGTTCACCAAAACTGTTATTTTCTATCTCTTATAGCTAATCTGATGGAAAAAAGTGAATTGTTTTAGTTAATTTAAATTGACAGAATGGTAGATGGATAAAATGTACTCTTAGGACACATGCTTCCTTATTGGACAAAAGGTCTGACTTGATGCTCTCAAAATATATATGTTGATTATGTATATTATACTACCAGAGTAATTAATGAAGCCTGCTTACTCTGTGGTTCTCTGGAGGATGTAGGGAAGATGACATCTGGGAAATCAACTTTCAAGTTGCTAGGTGCCATTGACTTGCTAGCAGGGTTCAGCTGTGCTGTGCCTGTGCAGAAAAAAGCCAGACATCTGTTCTATTCTCATGGCTGGTGAGGGAAAGTTCCTTTTTCTTTTATTATCTTCATAATAAAGTACTACTTATTTTCAGTAAGGTGATGAAAATGAAAAGAAGATATGAAGTTGGCTTGGAGAAACTGGAATCTGCAGCATCTCAAGTGGCCTTGATGCAGTCTGAGCTGGAAGCTCTGCAGCCTCAGTTACGGGAAGCTAGCAAGCAGGTTGATGAGATAGTGGTCGCTATTCAAAATAAGTCTGTGGAAGTAGCCAAAACTGAAAAAGTCGTTAAGGCTGATGAAGCAGTGGCAAATGAACAGGCTATGGCTGCAAAAGCTATCAAAGATGAATGTGATGCTGACTTAGCACAAGTCATGCCTACTTTAGAAAGTGCTCTGGCTGCCCTTGACACTCTTACTGCACAGGTATGGCTAACAACACGTATTTATGCACTAGAGAAGTATTAAGATATACAAAAGCATGGAATGTCTGCCTTTTCAGATTTTACATTGTACTTACACAGCTTTAGAATTTAGAAACTTCTTGAAATCTTTCAGTTTTAAAAAGCAACAAGTTACTCTGTTTTTATTTTCTAGTGAAAAAGCTGTAACACTACATTTTTATGGACTACAAGATAAAATATTACTTCACATATTTCAAATTTTGTAGATATAAAAATATTTTGACTCAACAATTGTGAAGTTAAAAGATTATGCTTTTCACTTTCTTATTCAGAACCTGCCAGCCTGTCAATTAATATTTTAATATCGAGTCTTTCAAAGTCCTGAAATTGAGGTTGAAATTCTGTCTCCCCATGTTAAGGGACCAGACTTCATAAGAGCATGACAGTGGAGGCAGTCACCTTTGCTTTTATGGATATTCAGGTTTTCTTTGTCTAGATAATGTTTTGCTTGTGGTGGGATGAAAGGAAGTCTCCTAGATCTAGCGAGTATGGATTATGTGCAGCTATTGTTGCTGCAAACAAGATTTTCTTTCAAGGAAACCTTCTGAGATAGAAAGGTGGTTTGTTATCTACAGCTATTGCTTGGTATCAAAAGTTTTAAATTCTGGCGTTGTCAGATCATTGGCATGCTTTGTGAAAATAGTAGATGGCTACTGAGTCACTTTGAGGCAATTGCATTATACTTGTGAATAACAAGACAAGAACAAGGCTTTGAAGGCTAACAAAGTAATACTTCAGCTGCTGTAAATGGTTAGTGTGTCCAAGAAGGGAGTATTATAATAATACAAAAGGGGGGGGGGGAAGTAGCAGGAACTTCAAAGAGGAAAAAAAAAGAAGAAGGTATTTTTCATCAAAATATAGTTAAAAAGCATGATGAACACCAAAAAAATGTGTGTGTAGGAGAGCTCAGAATACCTGCAGAAGACTCTTGTTTGTGATTCACCCTTCACCTTGGCCACCACTGACAGAAAGCAGAGCAGGACACACATTGCATATTGTGCCCATAAGTCCATGTATGTATATGTACAGATTAAGTGCATTGTTTGGAGAAACAGACCTATACAGACATATTTAATATTGCTGAAATTAGTATCCAAAAATCAAACGGAATTGTGTACCTCATGTGGCTCATTGTTCAGCAAGGATTAGAAAAACAGTAACAATTTTAAGTGTTCTCTTGCTGTTGACATCTAAGTTTTGTAGCAATGCACACATGAAGATATTGAAATTTAGAACTAAAAAGGGACCTCTGGAAGTAGTCATCTTCCACTTGTAATCTGTTCCACTTTACACATTTATCATTAAGAAGGTATTCCTGGTGTTTATTGTTAATCTTTCTCATTATAACTTAAACTTGTTTTCCATCCTGTTCCCCGTGGACATCTTTCTTTATCTTTTATGCAGCTGAAGACTGTACTCATTGATCTCACCACTTCCAGTTTTCTTTTATACTTCATATTGCTTTTAATTGCAGTTGAGTTCGAATTTAGCCTTCAAAATAGTCTCCTACTCTGCTTGCAACCTTTGGTTGTATTAAGTTAATTTGTATTTGTCCTTAATTTTGTTTTCTGGAATGGCTGGCTAACTTTCTTCTTCCTCTCCAAGGACCTCCTTCCTTGGAGATCCCATCAGCCAGTTTTCAGATTGCCTCATTTAAATTCCCTGGCTTTATTTACCTGCTCTTGTTTCCCTCTCCTGGACACTTGTGGGGTTGCAGTTTTTGGTTGTCTGTTTTTGGGTTTGTTGTTGTTGGTTTTGTGTTTTTGTTTTATTTTGTTTCATTTTTTTTGTGTTGTTTGCTTGTTTTTTTAAAAAAGCTTGGAGCTCCAGGAACTGTAGTTCCCAGTTTTCAAGGAAATAATTGTCTTTTTTTTTTCACCCAGTCTTAACATTCTCTGTTTTTTGTGCCACAAGTGAACACACCTGGAATTCAAAAGATACCTCTTTCTATCTAAATTGCCAGGGTTTTAGACCTCAAAGAAACCATGGCCAAGCTCTCAAAATCTGTCATTAATTGGCAAAATAAACATGAGACTCTAGAAATCCTTTAGTTTCTTGGAGTATGCATTCTCTGAGAAAGTCTCTTCGAAAGAGTATTTGAATTTCCATGCAGAGTTATGTATTAAGAAGAGTAATGGAGATTATTCAGCATAGATCTTTAGTTTGCAAACCTCTTTCTTAATTAGTTTTACATATATGTGTAGAAAAGTATCATTCTTTTATGTTACTATTCTGTATTTGCGGTTAAAACTGCTTATTAATTTCTTGCTATTTCTTATAATTTCATTACTTCTTACCCAATAGTTTTCTTCCTTTTAGCTGCCTCTTCCCTCATTCATCTCACTCTGACCAGAATACAAATTGGTTTATTTTCTGTACTTGGAGAGCATAGATCTTTAGTTCTGGGTTGAAGGCAGCTTTATCTCGTTATCTTAAATCTACTAATCCACTGCTGATGTGATCCTGTAAGCTTGGAATTACTGTGTTAGAGTCTGAACTGAATGGTAGCACATAACACTGGAACATCTGAGCTCCATAACTGAGGTGCAGTGCCCACTACTGAATTAGGAGCAGAAAAAGTACAACTAAAAATTAATTACAGATAAGAATTTTTTTCTTCTCTAAACTGATTGTTGACTACATTTCACGTATTTTTGTTTAAATGTCAGTGTTAGTTTAACTTGCAATAACACTTTAAAGAAAGGACTAGAAAGAATGGAAATAAAATTGCAGAAAGAAAATGAGATATATGCAGGCTTCTGCTCCAAAATTAAGAACATAGCATATTTTAAATTATCAAGTATGAAAATAGCAAATATATATGGAAAGGCATTATCTTGACATAAAAGGTGTTATTGTTTCAGAGTTCTAAGGGTGTTGTTTTTTTTTTAATTACTGATTCAAGGATATTACACTGGTTAAGTCCATGAAGAGTCCTCCTGCTGGTGTCAAGATCGTAATGGAAGCTATATGCATCCTTAAAGGCATCAAACCAGATAGGATTCCAGATCCAAAAGGTTCTGGACAAAAAATAGAGGATTTCTGGGGTCCTTCTAAGAGACTTCTGGGTGACATAAGATTTCTTCAGTCTCTTCGTGAATATGACAAGGATAACATTCCTCCAGCTTACATGGATATCATAAGAAAACAGTATCTTACAAATCCTGAGTTTGTACCAGAGAAGGTTCGAAATGCTTCCACGGCAATAGAGGGTCTGTGCAGATGGGTCATAGCCATGGACTTTTATGATACGTAAGTATATGTATAAAAATAAAAAAAAAGGTTAAAGTAAATTTATAAAGGAGATGAGTTTATTTTAACACCAAGAGAGATGTGAAATTACTTCTTACTACTGTAATCTTGTGCAAACAATCAGTCATAAAGATTTGTTCGTGTAAGATGCTTGATGTTGAGGTGTACAGCCTGATTTTCAGTTCTGAATTTTTCTAAGGCGGCATGGGAGCAACAATCTGTTCAGTTAGCAAATAAATTTAAATTCCTTTTAGAGTGTTGCACAAAATAGACGCATTACTGAAATGTCTGTGGAAGATTCTGATAGTTATCTCAAGCCCGACGGGTATTTTTAATTACACGTTGTATTTGATGCACTGAAAAAGCATGCTTATTTGTAATGATATTTTCTAATTTGAAACATCCGGAACTCACATTTAACAGTAAATCAGCACTGAGTGACGAAGGTCAACTTGCAATTTGGAAGTTGAGTCATGATAGGTAGTACATGCGCTCATTTGAGAGGATATTTTGTTACTTAACTAAAAGATTAGTAAATGCATACTTGTTAGAGTTCTCAATTTGAGAACAACTTTTAATGTTACAGTACAAACTGTTAGAGAGAAAATTAACTAAAAAGGTGGACTTTAAAGGAGATCTGCAACTTACACCAGTACGAGAGGAGATTCATTAATTATGAGGCTAATACTTGTGAAATACCGCTTCAGTTGAACATAGGGACATCCTAGCATATTTTCTTGCTTGTTGTTTTTGGAAAGATAAAGAATGTGTTACTTCCAGTATTCTCCCCACAAAAATATCTGTGAATATTAATCCTCAAAACTGGAAAATAGATCCTTGGTTGTGAAAAGCTGTTAATTTTTTTCTTTTATTTTGTGTACACAGTTGGCTCTGTGTGTGTGTGTACAGTGTCTGTGAGTGTTACTTAATATATATGACTATTTTTGTGTTTCTAATGGCACAAGTCTGTAATGGATTCTAAATTGTGATCAAATGGGACACAGTTTGGAGGCATAATGCATTTTGCTTTTAATCTTTACCTGCTATTGCAAAAAAAATTGCAGAAACTTTATAAATCAGTCAGTATCAGCACAGAAACAAGTGATTAAGTAAAAACCAATTGTCTTCAGAGATCATGAAATGGAATATTGCATGAGCTACTGAGTTGCTGAGGTTTCCCTCATCTTTCCTATGTTCATTTTTTTAATAGTAACCCTGGTGTTGAGGACGTATCTTTCAGATGTTTCATTTATTCTTTGACTTTATTTAGAGTGTCAAAAAATGTTGCACCCAAAAAGCGAAAGTTGAATGAAGCTGAAGAAAAATTAAAGATTGCTATGGATGGTCTAAGAAAAAAACAGGAAGACCTGAAGGAAATTCAAGATAAATTGGCAACACTTCAGCAGACATTGGAGTCCAAGAAACAGGAGAAGGCTGACTTGGAAAATGAAGTATATGATGCAAACGATGAAATATTGTTCTATTGATATCCAGAAAAGTTACTTAAAACTTGCTGCTTTGTCAATTTTTTTTCCCTTTTAACTGCCAATATGTTGAACAAGTCATACTTTTAGATAACTATCTTTTTATTTTGGTGTACTGGTCTTGAAGTTATCAATGGGCAAAACATGGGGACTAAATGCCTTAAAGTAATAGAAAATGTAGATGTTATGAATTTACCAACTGATATCCCTCTCCCACACTGTCACTTATACTGGCTTTCTTGTGAGGAGATAAATTTTTAATGATTTTACTAAGAGTTTGTTTCATCTATTAACTTGCAAGTCAGTACATTTAGTTTTGAAGATTTATTTAAGCCTTTTGTGCTAATGCAGTTTTGAGAATGTTTCTGGTAAGCTCCATTCCTGACTGCTGAATAGATGTTATGTGTACAGAAATAGGCAACATTTAGAAGACAGTGGATTTTTGGTGGTTTTTTTTAAGATTTGCAGAACATAATCTGTAGCTTTTTTTACTAAAATAGTATCAGAATTTGAAATGTAGTCTTAACTCCTGTCTCTAGTTCAGCGCATCTCTCTGTGTATTTCTTCTGCATCCCGATGATTTGGAAGTAAAAGGGAGGGATAAACTATTGTGGTGTAAATTAGCTGCTGTGGTTACCAGAAGAGAGAGATGATTGTAACAGCATAAGAGTTGGCATAATTTTCCTTATGTGCCATGGCTGAACTGTGTCTCCACTAAATAGTAAAGAATGCTAGTAGAGCTGACTTAAAGTCCTGTTAAATCATATTTTAAATTATCTTGTTAGATCATAAACATGCCTGGAAAGATAGATTACTTAAAAACTGACAACAGAAGTGCAGATTATGTATACGTAAGAATGTTATTTTTGCAGAAAAGAATGTGCCTACTTTCATGAGAGAGCGATCTCTTTAAGATGGTTTTGTTTCTCTTACAACATGTAGATAATTTCCTTGTCTATTAATGTTTTTCATATCACATACAGAGCTATTTTGAATTTTGTGTTTCATACTGGTAGTTTTCCTTTATTTGGATGAAAATGTAACTGAATAGACTCCACTGTGCTGGTACTAAGATTATTTTTCTATTATTATTATTATATCTTTCTATTTGGTGAAATTACTTAAGAAAACATCTGCACAGGAAAATAATCCTTGAATGCTTTTAGTATTTGTAAAATGTTTTAAATGTGATCATGTAATGTAATCAGCAATTTTTTTTTACTCTGAGGTTGACTTATGCAGCAAAAAACTAGACCGAGCAGAACAATTGATTGGTGGCCTTGGGGGTGAGAAAACTCGCTGGCAGGAGACTGCTTTGGAGCTGGGAAGGCAGTACATCAATTTGACTGGAGATATACTTCTTTCATCAGGAATTGTAGCTTACCTAGGAGCCTTTACATCCAACTACAGACAGGTAATATGTTCAATGATTTCTGTCCCCATGTTTTGCAATAATCTAAATGTTACAAATTTTTCTTCTAATATAAAGTTTATATTTTTAAATTATGTTTTAATAGAATTCAGAAGTGGAACTGAAACTGTATTGTAGGATTTTGGGTTCTGTTTATAAGACTCTTGGTGGAAATTCTTCCTTTGTTCTGCTGTAAAGTACTTACTGCTGTGTGAAGCATGGAGTCCTTTGGTTGCTTTTTTCCTTTAAAGCAATTGCCGGTAACTTTATACATCATGACCCTGGTTACTCCTATACAGTTCAATGGCTAAATTCTCCTTAACTTCAAAGAAAACACAATTTGCTTCTATTTCAGCAGCAGCACAATTAAGCAAGTACTGAAAGTGGAGTAATTTCTGTACAGAAAGAGACAAGAGATACAATAGCTCAATAACATAGCAGATTTGTGCCTGTAACTCTTAGTGATATAAATGGAAATGCTGAAGCCGAAAGATTTTGACATGGTAGCTGATTTTAGATATAAATAAAATTACCATGACTCTGAAAGTTTTTGAACACAAAAACCTGCCACTGAATTCAGATGAAGAAATCAATGTCCCATTTGTCTTGAAAATCAAAATTTGCTAAAAATTATAGAGGAAAAAAAATCAATGTACCTAATTTGAACATAGATATAATCCTTATGTCCGCTTTTCCTTCAATGTACTTCCTTAATCCATTTTTCTTTAGAAAATCTTTCAAACAATTATTTTCTTCATAATGTCCATGCTGTGATGTTACTATTTTAAAACTTCATAGAGTGAGAGTTTATGGTTGTATTTACTGTGTAAATAAATAGTCAGTTTATACAATTCTGAATTACATAATTTTGAGAGAGTGTTCTCTTTTATGCTTATAACCTGCATCGTGTATAACATTGTGTCTGGGTAGGCAGGAGTACTTCTGCTGAAACATCTTAAGGGGTGCTGAACTGTATTCCAGGCAAGTGTAGAGACACATAAAAGGCAGAGACATCTGCACAATTATTCACTAAAAATGAATACATAGTGGGTTTATCTGAAATGTTAAGAGTAATTTAATTCTCTCTGACTGCATAGTTTCTTTCTCTGTGCAACAGTAGGTAAGGATTCCTGGCTGCTTATTCTTACTCTCGTGACTGTGCAGACACATACTAGTTAGGTATCTCTTTCAGAAATTGTTGGATAGCATAATCACTTTTGCGCACTTCTTCATTTCTTCTTTTGCTGTGTTGGGTTTTTTTCCCCCCCCTGCATTTTTCATAAGAGAAAAAGTTATGATATGAATATCAACTTTATTATATGCAAATTGGTGAATCCTTCATTCACCACCTCTGTGAATGCATCTGTCCCTCAAACCATTTCCTTTAACACTGCATTTTTGACTTTTATTGCTTGAGGCTTTGCAAGATAATATTTATGTTAGAATAATACAGTATATTTCTTTGACCTGATACATAGCCTTCATACAAGATTGTGCCTTTCATATGAACATGCTATTTCTACAGTTTCCTTCTTTAGAAGTGTTCTTCCTATTGAAATATGCTTTTTAGTTTACATATTTAAAGGTGTATTGTCATGCACCACACAAACGTGTAGTTTACAAAACTGTAGTGAGATATGTGATACAGAGAATAGTGAAAAAAACCTCTAAATCATTGTTAAGTTCTTATGTTTGGTTAAGTCCTGACAAGTGCTCATTATGTGTGTCCTGAGAGTTAAATAATGAAGATTTTTATAGTATAGAAGTATATACACTTATAGTGTAGAAGACTACTGCTGAAATGGTAAATAAAATCATACCAAGGCTCTTACTAAATAAACTTATATTTCGTACATAGAAATCACATACAAAGACATTTTTAGAGACATTTTTAGATATTTTAAACAGAAGGATGAGTTTCTTCCCATTTGAAAATATAATGATCTTGTATGTAGCAACTGGTGTGGGAAATGGGTTGAAATATATTTTTTTAATAGCTTGAAAACATTGTGACTAGGCAGGACTTCAGTTAATATCTGTTTTCTTTTCTAGATGCAAACTAAAGAGTGGGCATTGCTATGTAGAAATAAAGACATTCCTTGTTCTGATGATTTTTCCTTAACAAATACCCTGGGAGAACCAGTGGAAATCAGGACTTGGACTATTGCTGGACTACCTTCTGACACATTTTCTATTGACAATGGCATTATTATCTTGTAAGTAAAAAAAAACCAAAAAAACCCCCAAAAAACCTACAATTAATAATTTTTATTAAATAGCTTCTTACAACATGCATTTTAGTTATTTTTATAAACAGTTTTCTATTGTGTCTCCAGATACAGTAACAACCAGAGTTATAACATGACTGTAATGTTTACATGTATAGCAAATACTAATACTTTTTGAACTTGTAAAGTTTTAAAGTCTGTGAATTCACTCTCCTCTTTCTTAACTCCTATGGATTGCTATAATGATACCTTCCCCTTCTTACAGAGGATGATCCCAACTCTTCCCAGTTTCTTCCTCTGTTTCTTCCCTTTTATTCTATGTACTTTTAAACCACTTCAACAAAAGAAGGTGAGATAGGCCTTTCCTTCAATAATCTCTTATTTCAGGAAGATGTGCTTTGATATCACTTCAGGCAGTTAGGAGTTAAGCTGTGAGTCTTCCTCATCCATGAGATAGTATTAGATATTTGATGCAAGGTGAAAAGGTGTATCTGGACTGAAAATTTGGAGTCTTTGTTTTAGGGTCTCATTCCCTTGGTGGATGAGGGAAAGGCTGTGGACGTTGTCTACCTGGACTTTAGTAAGACCTTTGACACCGTCTCCCACAGCATCCTCCTGGAGAAGCTGGCTGGGCATGGCTTGGACAAGCATATGTTTCACTGGGTAGAAAACTGTCTGGATGGCCGAGCACAGAGAGCTGGGGTGAATGGAGCTAAATCCAGTTCATGGCCAGTCACAAGCGGTGTTCCCCAGGGCTCAGTTTTGGGGCCAGTCCTGTTTAACATCTTTATCAATGATCTGGATGAGGGGATTGAGTGCTCCCTCAGCAAGTTTGCAGATTGATCTGCCTGAGGGTAGGAAGGCTCTGCAGAGGGACCTGGATAGGCTGAATCAATGGGCTGAGGCCAACTGGATGAGCTTCAACAAGGCCAAGTGCTGGGTCCGGCTCTTCGATTGGAGTAACAGGCCTGGGGACGAGTGGCTGGAAAGCTACCATGCAGAAAATGACCTGGGGGTGTTGGTGGACAGCAGGATGACCATGAGCCACCATGTGCCCAGGTGGCCAAAAAGGCCAATGGCATCCTGGGGTGTATTAGAAGGGGTGTTGTTAGTAGGTCGAGAGAGGTTCTCCTTCCCCTCTACTCTTGCCCTGGTGAGACTGCACCTGGAATATTGTGTCCAGTTCTGGGTCTCTCAGTTCAAGAAGGACAGGGAACTGCTTGAAAGAGTCCAGCACAGAGCCCCAAAGATGATGGAGGGAGTGCAGCCTGTAGGCTGGACAGGATCCATCTGGACCTACTCTAGAATTAGGAATGAAAAGGTAGATATCTTTGAATCTGCTTATGTATTTCCCATTGTATTAACTAGCTCTACAATGTCTCTTTAGTGGAAAATTCCATTTCTTTTCACTTGAAAATGCTCACTTATGCATATAACTATTAAGGCTGTTCAAAACTTCAAAACTTAGAGTGGTCTTTTTATTTTGAGAATGTTACAGAATTAAATGTGATTAAACATTCTAGGAAGTAAAGTCTTATTCTAAGTACTTTCATTGAAGGAAGAAAATTACTTTTTGTAAGCAAAGCACTTTAAAGTTCATCTGTCTCTCATTAAATTCATCAAGGATTATAACGGAGTATGTGCCTACAATGACTTCATACTGATGCACTTTTGTTTTAATGACAAAAGGGAATAACTTTCCCCAAAAGGTACTTTGAGGTGAACATTTGAACAGCTTATATTTTAATTTTGAAAGTTTGTATTTTTCCCTTCAGTAATGCAAGAAGATGGCCTCTGATGATAGATCCTCAGGGTCAAGCAAACAAATGGATAAAGAACATGGAAAAAGACAATAATTTGCATGTAATCAAACTCAGTGACCCTCAATTTGTTACAACACTGAAAAACTGCATTCAGTTTGGCAGTCCTGGTAGGTTAATGACTAATGAAAGTGTAAATTTCAGAAGAACCTGGAGGGGGCACAATTAGCTAAAAAATGAAACTCAGTGAGAATCAAATGTTCTCATAGTTAAGGAAAACAGATTTTTTTAATTTTTTTTTTTCCTCGTTTTGAATCAAATTAGTACTATAGTAATTGAAGTCCTCACCCCAGGTTATAAGATACTTCTTAGCACAATATAATTATAATACTTTGTTTAATTTGTATCTTTTAATTGCTTTATGAGACTTGCAATTTTTTTTCATGTTACAATAATTTTATTTCTAAAAAGTAATGTTATTTTTATTTCTAAAAAGTAATGTTATTTTTATTTGGCTTTTCAAGAATGTAAGTACCATATTACTAGGCTGCGACCATTAATGATTCTTGTATTCTCTGTAGTGTCTTTATTGCACGTAGTCTTATTACCCTCAAATCGAAATAAGTTACTGAAATCCACATTTACAACTCCAGCTGTTTTTCAATGGCTAACTGGACTACAAGTAAAGAAATTGATTGATTATTCTCCATTATTTCTGTCTTGATTTTGACAATCTAATTACAGTGAAAATCGAAGCAGACTTAGTTACCCAAAATTACTTCTCTGGCATGTGGTATTTCTGTTGTTATTTACCTTTTTAGATGGTAGCCTTAAACAGCTGTTCTAAGCCATTGGCAGCAATAATAATGATAGCATTTTAGTTGCTTTTTGCAAATTGATATAATATTAAAAACAAATTAAAGGTACATTTACTTGATTAATTTTTAAATCGGCTGAATACTCTAAGAAACATTAACCTTATCTCTAGATATCACTTGATTAATATTTTTATTGTATACACGCTGTAAATACACATCCTATATTGCGAAGACCAGTCAATCAGTAGTATAATTGCCAAGAAAGTCCCACTAATTCTTATGTTATTTTGAAGTCCTACTGGAGAATATTGGAGAAGAACTTGATCCTATCCTGGAGCCACTTTTGCTCAAACAGACATTTAAGCAGTCAGGGAGTATATGCATTTGCCTTGGAGACTCCACTATCGAGTATGCTCCTGAATTCCGCTTTTATATTACAACTAAGCTGAGAAATCCACATTATCTTCCTGAAACATCTGTTAAGGTGAGAATTTTGAAAATGAATGTGTGACTCTGTTTTTATTTTTAAGTTATTCCTTGACTAAAACCAGGGCAGAATTTCTAGTATTTGTTTATTCCTTGTCCCCTGCCAACGGTGGTTTGTTGTTTTGGTTTTGTTTTTTTTTTACACTGCTGGGAGACTCGTATCATGTTAGAAGTGTTGACATTTCTGAAGTCTAATACTTCACCTTGCAATACTGTCATTCCTTCATACTGTCAGGAATTTAATTAATTAATTAATTTAAACACCTTTCCCAGTGTGTGTCTCCTGATGCTACTTAGTCAACTTTTATTATAAAAATATTTACAAGGACTTAATATAATAGTCACCTCACATGCAGACTCTACATGAGGCTTTCATATTCACGTTTTTTATCTGTAGCATAGTTAGGGACAGGAGCCTGAGCAATTACTGGCATTTTTCCTTGTTTATAACATAGAAAATATAATTACAGATTTATATATTTGATAAATATAGCTATTCTTGTTTTTCTGTGTTAGGACAAAACCCAGTGCTTTCCTGCTTTGAAGAATAAAATTAGTGTTTTAAGTCTTTTTGAAGTTACTTGGGAGATGTATTCCCTCTGTTATTACTTTGAAGAACTGTTTGCAGAAAAGTATTGCAAATTTACACTTTGGTTAAACACAGACTATACTGAAACATAAGCTCTTGAAATAAAAACTTTTTAAACTATTATGGTATTCAGTAAAATGAAACACTAAGTTGTTTCAACAATAAAGGAGCACTGATGCAGGAAAAATGGACAAAAATTAATGAAAGGGAATAACTTCTGTTCACTTCAATGCACATCAAATCACCTAGACCCTGATCTTTTATCAAAGAATTAGTAATGAAATTTCTGTATCTAAAATTATTAATTAAATGTAGTAAAAATAACTAAAAAATCAGATAATTTTCAGCACTGCTCAAGGAAAGGAGACTTATTCATGTCCATAAAAAAATATCATTCTGTTCCTCAGAGTATGCAGTTTGCATTTAGACCTCAGAGGTTCTGATCTCTGAACCAGTCTACTTTTCAGAGCGTGGCAGCTCTGACTGAAAGCTAACTCGTAACACTGTCTGTAGCTAGCCTTTTACTTTGAAGAAGAGAAACAGAACCTATAGAAGCTTCTTGAAGTTTTGAAGCATTAGGTCCTGCTTCTATTTCCCATTACTAAAGCTGTTAAATAAGGTGAGGAAGGAATAGGCTATGATGCTTGTGATGATCTTACTGATTCTTACTGTCATATAGAAGTCATATAGAACTGAATCTTCTCTCAAAATCCCACTGTGCAAGAACAGTGTGATACGCTATCTGGGCTCCTATTTTTTTTTTCCCAAAGAAGCCTACTATAACAAAAAAATATTAGTGCTGTATTTTAAGAAAGTTAAAATACTACCTCTCCTCACTTTACAAGCAAAACTCATGGGAAAAAAGCCTCAAACACTTGGACAACTTTCAGATATTGTTAGTGGCAAAAGCAGATCAAGAAAAATTAACTTTGCAGGTATTCTGTATTCTAACCCATCACGATGTTCAAAGCAAGTGTTCTTTGGGAACACAAGCCAATGGTATCTGTACCCACCAAAGGGGCTCAAAGAGAATCTGTAGTCACTATTACTTAGTCAATTAATTAAAACCAATACCTTTGTAAGTCTTGATGGTTCATAATTAGATTATTTGCTTGGTTTTGAACTACATGCATCAAACTGTATTCTAGCCTTCTGCTGGTAAAGTATGCCTTCCCTTTCTCATGTAAATTCTTGTACTTTTTTGCCACTTCTTTAGCAAGAGCGTTTGGGTTTTTTCCAGATCCACTATAAATCTGTAATGGGATGAGAATTAATTTAAACTATTATCTTTTTCCAGTCACTTATTTTCTCATGAAAACTAGAAAGTGATGCTATCCTAATTCTAGAATACAAATGTCCCCATAGTAATAACACCACAAATTGCATGTGAACAAGGATATTAAAGAAGGAAAACATATGCGGTAGATGCAGTAATGTTTGTTCTTGTTACACGGACCAATCACTTGAAGCACTGATATTCAAAGTTTTAGTGTAATTTTGAGGAACAGAACAAAATTCTATACATTCTTGTCACATCCCTTTCATGGTTAACTTTCTGGATTAATCCTGGAGTTAGCTTTGCAACACATAATCTTAAACCCATGGGTACAATTCATAAACCCTTGAAGTTTGGTTGAGCATATTACATGATATTATATGAACTTCATCTTGTAAATGAAGAAGCATTTTAATTGTCTCTGGCCATAACTGTGCTATCTTTCAAAAAATACTTCTTTTAACAGGTAACATTATTGAACTTCATGATAACTTCAGAAGGAATGCAGGATCAGCTACTAGGAATTGTAGCTGCAAGAGAGAGGCCAGATCTTGAAGAAGAAAAACAAGCACTCATCCTTCAAGGGGCTCAGAATAAAAGGTAATGAGAGAACTTCCCTTGCTAGGGATAGAAACAAGGAAACAGTTTAAGGAAATGCTATCATGGAAAATACATTTCTGAGACCTTTTGTTTGTTTGATTTAACAGGAAAGTCAAGACTGCTATTCTTGAGTGCCCAAACTTAGGCTTCTGTTTGTATTTTAGGCTGTTTTGGCTGCATGCTCTTACTCGTATTCCTACTGGTTGTGCCTTTCTTCTTTTCATATGGTTTGCTATTTCTGGGATTATTAGTAAATGTTAGAGCTGAATTGTGGCTTGTGTAATTGCAAAATGTAACTCGATCCTGTCCTGGTCTTTTATTCATTGCTTCGATTATCTTGGAATATGATTTGTTGTCCTCACAAATATTTATTAGCTATTAATGGTTGTGTTTTAGAAATGTTTTCATTGTGTGCTACATTTGCACTGACAGTACATGACAAAGGGCATCTTTTCCCAGGGGTCAAAACATGAAATGTGCGGTATTCAAAGTGGCTTGTCACTTTCTCCCTTTGCTGTCCATTATTAGTCTGAAAGTGGCTAAATTTTTTGTAAATTTAAGGGGATGTTTAATAAGAAAAAAAGATTTGATTATGCAAGTTGCATACCATGAATAGAATGATGTCTTATTTTATAGAAACTAACAGAAAACAGCTGAAATTTTCACACGTGAAAAATCTTGTGTATCATTTTAGGCAGCTAAAAGAAATAGAAGACAAGATTTTAGAAGTTCTTTCAGCCTCAGAAGGAAATATTTTGGAAGATGAAACTGCACTTCAGATATTGTCTTCTTCCAAAGTTCTGGCTAATGAGATTTCTGAAAAGCAAGCTGTAGCTGAAGAGACAGAAAAGAAGATTGATGCTACTCGTATGGGCTATCGTCCTATTGCTATCCATTCATCAATCTTGTTTTTTTCTATTGCTGATCTAGCCAACATTGAGCCAATGTACCAGTATTCACTCATGTGGTTTATTAACCTTTTCATCATGTCCATAGATAATTCAGAGCAGTCAGAAGTTTTAGAAACAAGGTAAGAGTGATAATTTGCCATTTGTAATTGGTGAGATTACTCCAAAAATGTGAATGTCCTTTCTTCAAAGTGTATTGCCATTACATTTTGAAATATTTTTTGTACATATGTATGTCAGATATTTTTCTGGAAAATAATTTATTCATAGAAACAAAATGGAACAATATATTACAAGGGCAACATGTTCCACTATTTCTGTTAAGTAATTGCTAACTCAAGTCATGTGTGAAATTACGAAGTATCAGTTAGATAAAAATGGTCCACTTGCTTTGATTTTATATTTCATTTCATGTCGTGACTTTGTATGTCTTTAAGAAACTTTTTCATACAGCTGGTGAGAGAGAATGAAGTTTTGTGACTGGGCCTCTTGGCTGTAGAGAATGTGAGGGAGTAATTATTAACCCAACCATTTTTTAAATTCAGTTTTGCTATTGTTTTATACTTAAGGTGTCCCTCTTCCAGCTTTTTCATGAGAACAGGAGAAACTGTACAATCTTTAATGATCTGAATTTATTTTACATGTGATGGATCTCACTATCGTGATCACATTAAGATTATTCAACATATACCCTTGAAGTGAATTATTTACACAGGGATTGTTTAAAGGAAGTTTTTTAGTGTGCTATCACAACGGTTACTAATTTCTACTTTAGCGGCTTTATTTGATCTTCAAATCACAGAGCATTGCTTCTGCTACTTAGCTATTTGCCTATTCATCAAATGAACAAATGATGGGAGAGGGCAACCACTCTTTCAATTTGTATATATTTAGAACATTTTTCTAGTTAATATTGCAAATGGCACTTTCTGAATTATCCATTACTGTCTTTATTTTATTTAAATACAAGTAAGCTGTATTACTTAGTGTGTAGTTTAATGTGCAGTGTTCAGTTTAGTGGCACACTGGTTATGAAGGTTATGTTTTTGTTAGAATTTTCAAGGTGTGGGCAATCTAAGTCTTGCATTCAAGGTAGCCCTTTATCAATAAGGCAATGTGTTCTATAAACCTAGCTCATTGACTTGAAATCTTACTCATTACATCTCAAAAACTACCATATGCCCATGTGCCTAAATTAAAGTAAGCAATAAGTAAAATAATCTCATTTTGCATCAGAACCTTTCTGTCAGAAATATAAAGATATGGGACCTGAATCCCAGCTGACAGAGTGCATTCCCAGGGAATGATTGGTGTAAGCCCATTTTGATAATATTGCCCAGTGAAGGCAGAGGAAGATAGAGGCACCAAAATGTCTCTGTGAATTAATACTTCGCATGAGACTGTCTTCAGCTATCTGTACTAGTTGGTCACTTTTTACTACAGGCTGTGTGCTAAGATTCTTAATCATTCTCTTCTCATGCAAACCGTATTACTTTTGCACCTTGCAAAAAGTATACCTTTTGTCCGATGGCCATCTTTGTGTCAGTATTTTGTGTAAAAATTGTATGCATATCCATTTAACTGTTGAGGAATCAGTAATTTTTAAAGTACTTAAAATGCTATTAAAAATTCAGGAGCGTCTATATATTACAGTAATATTATTAAAAATGCTCTATTTCTTGTTAGCTTAATGGAAAAACAAAACAGATTGAAATACAAGACTGAAAAGGAGACAGATATCAAACAACATAGCTTGCTCTCTATCTGTCAAAAGCTTCCCACTTCTATTCAATTATAGTGCATCACATGTTTCTGAATGATGACCATGTCTGAACTGCAGGAATACCCTCTGAGTAGCTCCTTGCCAAGGGATTGGTGACTTAGGTAGTTGAAAAAAAGCCATAGCACCTCTCCACATCTTTGTTACTACCTTGAAAGAAGTATTTGAAGTAGTTGTGCAAATTCAGATGCTGCATTTCTAACCACCCAATGGACTTTTCCTTATTTGGCTAGGTATTCCAATGTAAACCTTTATAAAATAATATATAGCTTTCTTGCTTTGTATTTAAATGAAATTACTGATAATAAATCACAGTTTTAAATATATTTGTATTATGGTATATTAAGGAAAATACTATGTAGAATGGGAAATGTGTTTCAGATAACCTTTAAAGAGGGACTGTTTTGAATTTGGCCCTGGTGTTCATAACGAATTTTAAAATTGCTGCTGTTTTCTGCCCCTCCCAAAAGGGACCTCTCCCTTCCTCTGAAAATCATGTGTTACTCATGGAATCGCACTTAAATGTGTTTCATGTTATTTTGCTCACAAAACGGTACGTGCATTTAATGATTGCTTTGGGTTACTTGACCAGAGAGTCTATTAGAACAAAGGAAATTGAAGTGGTTTGTAATAGGTTGAATGATATTAATGGAAGATTGTTCTTTTTCTGACACCTGTAGGTTGAAGATTCTCAAGGACCATTTTACTTACTCGCTTTATGTCAATGTTTGCCGCTCCCTCTTTGAAAAGGACAAGCTGCTCTTCTCTTTTTGTCTAACTGTGAATCTCCTGAAATATGAAAGATTGGTCAGTAATTTAAAATAATTTGCATTTTTATATGGTATATATTAAACTGCATCTACAAACTATTAGTAATAGGAACATACAGGATAAGAATAGAATAATAAGTTTATATATAATCATATTACTTAGGCCTCACTTTTGTGATGTTTTATTTTAATAAGCCATTATAAACATTGAAAAAGATTCTCTAGAATGAAATAAATATACAATAAACAGGTATGGCAAAACTGAGATAGATTATAAGTGTTTTTCTAAACGTTACTTATATCAAAGCCCAGCCTGTGTTATTCTTACAGTGAACACTTTGCAAAATTTAATGTAACGTATTCTGAGTTCTAAGGGCATATAAAAATTAATTTCAACCATTGATTTAAGAAACTACTCATCTTTTTAACTTAAAGAGCTAAATATATTTATTTTTGCAGTGAATTCCTCAAAAGCAAGCACTTTTACCAACTGATTTCTATTAATCTCTAGTAATTCTTTACAAAATACTTCTTTACAGGATTTTTTAATTCAGAAGGGAATACATGCCTTTTAACCATAGCATCTGCAAAACAGTACTTATGACTGCTTGGGGCTGTTTCTTTCAGTGTAATATAGAAACACTTAAAACTTTAGAAAAAAATTGTATATTGGGCAGTACACTGAAGTGAATTCTTTCAAGAGCTGATAGAAATAATCATGGGCTACTGTTCTCCCATTCACAGGGACTTCAATTTACAAATTCGAGCCATCAAAGAAATTTTGATATAAAGGAGTATTGAGAAAGGAATGAGACATGTAATAGGTTGATATTTTTATTTCATATTTAGACTTGCACTATAGGAAAAGGTTGTGAAATGCATGGTTCCCTGAAATATTTCCAGTATTTTTCTCCTTCAGCATTCTGGGATTTGAAGAGTAGGTTTAAAAATCAAATCAGTTAACATTGTTCATTCTCCAAGTTAGGAAAGCAGATGAATCTTTAAATTGGCACATACCTTAGGTTTTGTGATTCCTTAAATTCATGTTTAATTGAAAACCAGGCACTGAATACTTTGGAAATAAACTTCTAGTAGTTGTGCAGAAACTTTTTCAACTAGTGCAAGAATCCAGAAAAATGTATTGATTTTCCTACATAATTTATGAAACCTGTTATGTTTTATTTACTCCTGAGAACAGTGTTTTTCATTGTAGATTGATGAGAATGAGTGGAAATTTCTGTTGACTGGAGGCATAGGTTTGGACAATCCCTTTTCTAATCCTTGTACCTGGCTTCCTCCAAAATCATGGGATGAAATTTGTCGACTAGAAGACTTGCCAGGCTTCAAAAACATTCGTAAGGATTTTATACAACTGAAGGATGGATGGAAATTGGTATATGACAGCTTGGTATGTTAACATTCCTGATTGCTGGCATTCATAAGCTAATTAACACATTGAAAATATTTATTCAGGGAAAAGAAAGTGCTGTCATTTTACATGGTATGTTCTTACGTATATGAATGTAAATATTTAAGCAAATGGAGTGTAGCAGTAGATTATTGCCAGTTTGTCAGGTGGCTTCTGAACAGCAGGTCATGATTTGAACTGAATTTGGATGGAAAAAAAGGCAACAAAACCTGGAGTGTTAAGGTGATAGTGAAATTTGCTAATCGTAAGGCAACCACTGTCCCCTGTCAGTCTATATATTTGTTTACCATGCTTTGAGAATGCTTTTTCATGGTATTATGTAGCATGCTGTTTACCTGGATAAGTGTAAAAAAAAGTTATTGCCAGTCATGTAGAAAAACTGGAATGGGATTTGGGAGACCTGTGATTCCCAGCTCTCAGAGACCTGATATATGCATGAATTACTTAATTTGTCTTCATCTAACTTCATCACTTTATCCTCAAAATCTAAGCTCTTTATATGAATTTTACTCCTTATTTAAGCACGTGCTTCATATTTAATCTTACTATGAACTCCTTTTTTATCTTATCATGCTCCCTCCTGCTTGATATTAAAAGTGCTCATTGTACACATACCTCCTGAAAATGACTAGAAACATTATCCTTCTGTCCTACTTGCACCATATCTGACCATAACCACTTCCATGTTCAGATCATACTGTCCATGTGTGCTAGTCCATTGAACCACTTTTCTCACTGTTAGCTTAAATGATGAAAATTTATCACCAATGTTCAGTCAAATGACCCAGGACTTCTTATATCCATTTCAAAAAGATTAATTATGTGTTTTATTAATTGTAAATGTCAAGGATTTAGAAATCCTTTCTATTATCTAAAATGGGCTTAAAGTATACAGAGAAGGAAAAGAATGGATTTTTGGTTGGAAATGCTTATAAAATGTACAATGAGAGACATTAAAGAAACTAAGCAGCTGTAAGTCCTTCAGTTGTCCAGGTTGTGGGAAACAGGTGAATGGCAGAGATAAAGCTTTCCTTGGACATTTACATAAAGGTAACAGCAAGCTGAGGGCTTTAGTTCTTCTTTGGGAAATACTTGCTTGGAAAATGAACAGAGAAACAATGGCATTTGAAAAAGAGATTGAGGGAAGGGACTAAGTTATGCACTTTGGGATTACAGCTTTTTAAAACAATGCCTAATATAAATGAATGGTGCTGACTTTCAGAAGTCAAGATTCAAGATGTGTGTGATAGCTATGGGTTCATTCATGCAGCCAAACAGGAATAAACAAAAATTCCTTCATTTAAGTGGTATTCAAGAAAATGAAATCTATGGAGTCAGGTCATCAGGTAACTGATGAAAAAACCTAACAAACAGTAACACTGAAGCCAGGAACACTCAGTTACTGAAGCTTGAGTCCTAGATGAAAAGGAACAGCATTATCTGTCACTGTCCGGACATAGCAGAGTTGTTAGACCTTTTACTTGTTACACAAAAACATTTTCATTACCTATCTAGCTTTAACACTAGTACTTTCATGTGAATGCACTGGAATTTTCAAAAATGTTAGTTAATGGTTCTTGCACAATATTCCTTTTTGATAACTGTATTTTTACAGTTATAGTAAAGTATAGTTTATCCCCAGTGATTTGCAACCAGCTCTTTTTTCCTGTCTTGTTAGTGATACACAAATTTAGGGGGCAGTTTCGTGTATGTAGGTTAAAGAGAGAGGGCACAAAATCATTGTTTCTTGATCCACTTTGTCATCAGCAATCATACACTGAATATGAATGTTTTTCAAAGGAATATGAGGTGTACCTTTCTCCTCCTACTGTTGTGGATCAGGTTGCTTCCAAAAGCAGGGGAGACCTGACTTCAACTCTCCAATTCAAAGATTCCACATATTTTATCTAAAGTTGTATTGCATATCTTGAAGTAGGGACTGAAACTCAGTTCTCTAGCTTGCTGACTTAATCTCAAAGCTACTGATGTATCTCTTCTCATGGAAAAGTGGAGTTTTTGGCAGAGTGGCACAACTCAATGGTGTCTGCAGTGCAACCTTCACTCCTCAGTGTTTCCTAATTCACTCCTTTCTCTACAAATCTTGCAAAATTTTAGCTGAATTCTTCAACAGCTGTAATAGATGTTATTCTGAGGTACCTATTTTCCCCATATATTAATATAAAAATAATGCAGCATTCTGGATTCCAATCTGAAATTAAGTACTTAGAAGTTGGGGAAGTAGAGCACCAGGCTCCAGAACATGAACTCCATCATGATTTGATTTGCTAAATCAAATTTGCTCAGCATACAGTTTGTGCAGGTCTGTCTGCATACCTTTGTGCCCAACCCTCTACAGACAAGCTTAAGAGGCTCACTAGCAGAGCTGTAGTACCAGTCTCAATAAAGGCATACCTAGCTGGCACTGTAATTCAGCCTAGTAAGAAGTTAACATGCTACACAACCACTGCTGTTCCCAATCTGATGACTGCAATAACACCATAACAGCTAGATTATTCACTGACCAATTACAAAGAAAGTTCTCTTGTACATTGTTTGTCTAAATTTTCCAATTCTTATTTTCCTGCACTCATTTTCTGCATTCAGATGCAGCCTAACTCATAGTTATCATGTAATACTGTAATGTGATTGTCATTGATTATATGGTTATCATTGTAATATTGAAGACTAACACCATAATTCAGTTCTAACAGAAGGAGGGAGATAAGGTGCAGTTTCAGGTTTCCTCCAGCTCATTCATTCTCCGCTCCCTAGAGAAGGTTATTATCTTTTAAACACTTAAAAATTACTATAACTTCTCTGCTATAAGAGACGCTTCTTAGATAAACACATATTTAAATGTTTGAGGGGTTTTTTGGTTTGTGTTTCTGGTTTTGTTTTGGTTTGTTTTTTGTTTGTTTTGGGTTGGTTTTTTTGTGTTTGTTTTTTTTTTTAAAGCAGCTCTAATCATGGCAACCCCATTTCTGTAGATTAAGAAAAAAGGCATCATGGATTGATGTGTCAAGTTAAAAGATAATTTACTCTCACTATAGACAATTCACAAATGCTTTAAAGAATGTTGAATTACATATGCTTTTAGGATCCCCAGCATGAGGATTTTCCTGGAGAGTGGCAAGAAAAGTTGGGGGAGTTCCAAAGGATGCTTGTCATTCGCTGCCTGAGACCTGACAAAGTACGTGCAAAACTTCCATCTTTTTCAAAACGGTCTGTCCATTTTAGAAAACAAGATTATTTGCAAGTATGCATTTCAACTATGTTGTCTATAACCATTCTACAACAGTATTATAAAAGAAAATAGGGATTTAATGAAATTTCAAAAACCAGCAAATTTGAAATTGTAATGAAAAGCTTTTTAAAACAGAAGTGTAGGTCTCTAGCTTTTGTTAAGTTTCAGTGTACACATAAAAATCCCCAGAGCTCTTCCTCTTTGAGACCACCTTCCAAACCTTTTGCCTTCTTTTTTCAGTACACATGCTATTTTTTTCTTATGTAACTTTTCCAGTGAATGTCACTATCTACAGTAAATGTTGACTGATCTGGGAAAATAATTTAAGGCTAATCAGGAGTGTAGATACTGTGGGTGCTTAAAGGTAGCAATTATTGCAGACACATAGATCCATTTGGATGGAAATGTTCTATGGAAAGTGTTTTGAAGCAGAACTGTTCCAATTTGAGTCAGTCTAGCTGTAAGGCTTGAATGAGGCACAGATCACAATAGGTGCACAGTTGGGAATCTTTATTCAAAAAACGTCCACCTACTAAAAACTAGAATATAAGTATTTGCTTAGCCATTTTTCATATATTCAGAGGTTAGTGGGACTATTCGTCCACACCTAGACATAATGACAAAGCACGTTACAGAAGATAGGAGTCAGTATAAACAGTTATGACCTCTGTTCCAGAGAGCCTGTGAAAGGAATTCTCTACCCTTCCTCACACAACTGAACTCAGATAAAGATATGAATGTTTGGACCATATAAAAACTTTTAGAGTCAGACTTCTCGCTTCACTTCTCCTGGACTTGTTTTAACTGGCAGTATGAACTTGCATGGCCTTGGGCAGATGGATCAGTACGGAGAGGCACTGGTGGTGGTGGTGTGTACTGATGCTTGGAGACAAAGTTATCCACAAGACGCTGCCTAGTTGCAGTGACTTCTTCTTCAAAAGAGTTTATTATGCTTCTGCCAGTTTTGCACTTAAAGCAAAGCAAAAGATTGAGACTTTCAGTTGGACAATTTAACTGTTTAGTTCAACTACATTCAAAACTTAGATCCTCAGAAACCCACTGATCTGCTGCTAATTTTAGCTTAGAAGTCTCATTTTGGCTATGGTCAGTAATACTGCTGTCTGAATGGTGCAGAACAATTTGGCAGATATATTCCATTTGCAGACCCCCATTTAATTCAGAAACTCCTACCCAGGCTTGCCAGTTTAAGTCTAGTGTCCTTATTCTTTTGAAGTAAATTGTGAACTTACTGTTTAGCTATATTTTAAATCACATCAGGAAGGGAGACTTCAGTTTTATTTTCTTCTGTGTGAAGAGGCATGATCTCACTTCTCAGGATGCATCAAGATATTGGTGCTTCAAGATATCAGCAGCCCTAGTGCATAGCCCTCCAAGCTACTGGTGAAGTTGTTCTTGAGGGCAAAGAGTCCCCACTTGAAGCTGCTGCTTCAAGTTTTCTATATGTTGTACTTAGTAATATTACTAATAATTTGTAATATGACAACAGTAATATTGTTGTACTTAGTAATAAAGTAATATTATGGCTGAGACCCCTTTTGTACCTTGGAACACTGCTCTAAATCATTCACTGTTCAGGTTAGATAACATCATCTTCTTGCTCTTGGTCTACCTTTTAAGGTATGAGACTCCTCCCACTGTGGCATGTGATCCTATTTTTATGTATCTGAGTCTGTTTTATAGGAAACTTAAATGACCATGACAGTCACCAGTATATTTTCAATACAGAATATTATCAGCAAGGCAAAGATCTTACTTCTGCAAGCACACCAGGAAGTAAGATGCAGAATCTTTACTATGCCTTATGAGGAAACTTGATTCACTTGATTCTTACTATCCATAGGATTAAAGGTCATATATCAAAGATCAGCTGATCTTGATCAACTAGTTGAAGCAGCTCAGTTTTGTGTGGTTTTGTATGTCAACAGAATGGCATGCATAAAAACCCAGAAGCGGGGAGGAATAAAACTGGATAACTGTAAAACATTTGAAATGGGCTTTAAAGTTTGAAAGCTTAATTAGACTGGTTTACATGTAAGACTGGAGATGTGAAGCAATGATCTCATCAGATTTTGTCTTTTCACATATGTTGTTCATCCCTCCTGAGAAAGAAAGAGCTGCTCATTATAGAGCTTCCTGGATTTATTATTGCACCCAAGCTGTCTTTTCTGATGTAATGAGTTGTTGGAAAAAACAACTTTATTTTTTGGCAGAGGATTGTTATGTATCAGTAGCAATAATTCTAGTTGGCTACTTATAGTTCTTTCCTGGGAGGCAAGCTAAATATTATGAATAGCATTAATTAATAAATTAAAAAGTAAAGCTTATCTTTTTAAATATTATTCTTTCAAGTGGAGAACATAATTTTTTTAACTATTTGGTCAACCAAGTAATTCTTCAGAATTTAAAATTTAACTTCTATCTTTTTTCATTAGGATACAACAAATTTTCTGCTAGTTAGTTACTTGGGCTTCCTGTTTCTAGAGTTTCTAAAGGAAACAGGTTCTTTCAAAAGCTAGACAACAGAGTACACCAATAAGTGTTTAGGTGCAGATTTCTTAGCCAATAATGCATGTAAATTATTACTTCAGAATAAGTAATGTTCTAGCCTTACATAGTGACTCCTTGCTGATGCTTGGAAATCTTAGAGATAGATGTTCACATTCTAGCTTTGAATCTTATATTAATTGGTTAACACTCACAAGGAAGGTTCTCAGCCTTGTCATCTCCAGCGTGTAGTACTCCTCCATTGTCAGGTCATCAAAGTGCTTAGTAAGGGATAAAAAGCCACAGCTGTGACGTTTGGTGTGTTCCTCCCTGCAACATAAATCCAGAATAAGGACAGGTATTAAAACCATGAAAGTTACATTTTAAGACATGAAGAAATCTGGAGAGGTCTCTTCAGTACTTCTACTGTCTATCAGTAGAAAACGTATCATACAGAAAACACATGAAATAGATTTTAGTGGATCTCAGATAAGTTAGTTGTGTGCCAAGAATATACAAGGGAGAGTTTAGAGAAAGTTTACAATGTTGAGAGGAACTATTTTCTACTTTTTTGAATCAAAAGCCTTCTCTTTGGAGTCAAAAATGAAAGAACTGTGAAGAATTTTATGTGGTATAACTAACAAATTGTGAACTACTTCAAAGTTACTGGGTAAGGTAAGTTTTCAGTAGGCATCAGTTTTGTGAACTGTTACAGAGAAATTGGTAATTTTATAACGAGTAAGGGGATGTTGTCAAAGAAGTTTGGAGCTTACCATGGGTCATCAGTTGGTTTCCAGCCTTCCAGTTCTATCAAGCAAAAGAAACATTTTGCCACATCTGGTTCGTTTGCATTTGGACAGTGGACAAAGCCCGCCTTTGCCATCTGCAAGTGACAGTTTAGAAGTTTAGAGCCTCATCCAACGTGCTCCTCATGTTCGTATCAGCAAACCGTTTCTGAGAGTTTGCAAATAATGCCTTTCCCCACAATGTCTATCAGCATAGATCAGGGTGAAAAATAAATTTTAAGTGTGAGGATTGCAAGCAGGTAAATAAGCAACTAGTAAAGGAACATGGAATAGGCCACAAGCGGTGAATAGATTTTTGCATAGTTGTGGTATCTGCAAGCCACCAGAGTCACTTTGTTCTACCAGATAGCATCCAGTAGATGCCATGCTACACAGGCATTTCAGTGCGTGAGATCTGCCACAGCCACGACTTTAAAGTATACTTTCAGAGAAAAAACATAGCATAAGACCATGGACATAAAGAGCCTTTAAATATCAATTATGTGATTAGAATATTACATCTTTAACTTCTATGTTTTCCTGTCACTTTAGAACCACATCTGGTCAGAACACTAAAAATTAAGTTTGCTCCAGTTCTCAAACTTGACACCTTCTTTTGTAGTATGTCTCATCCAAGAGCCAGCCTGGAAGTTTTGTGTACGTGCCAAAGTATAAGTCAGGTGGATGTTTTTAATGCTCAAGCCTTTAAATATCAATTATGTGATTAGAATATTACATCTTTAACTTCTATGTTTTCCTGTCACTTTAGAACCACATCTGGTCAGAACACTAAAAATTAAGTTTGCTCCAGTTCTCAAACTTGACACCTTCTCAGATAACTTTTGTAGTATGTCTCATCCGAGAGCCAGCCTGGAAGTTTGTGTACGTACCAAAGTATAAGTCAGGTGGACTTTTTTAATGCTCAGGTTAAAGCCTGCAGGGACATAAACATTAAGTTTTCAAAAATTTAAATAATTTAAATTTCTGAAATTTAAGTAGAGGTCATTCTGCTACTTCATCCTTCCTGCTACATGTGTTCTTGTTTCTTCTAATGTGGGCTTCTTTTTTATGAATGAAAAGTTGCATTCAGAAAAAGTACATAATAAAAGAAATTAACTTCTAAGTGACAAGAACAGAAAAAATGAAAACAAGAAAAGCAACTATATTCAGTTCTGTAGCTAGACTAGTGAACTGAATATGCAGGAGCCAATCATCCTACTACAGTATTCCTGAGCAGGGAACAGAAGAAAGTTGGAGTATTAAATGTATCATCTTCAGGCTTAGCAGATGAACATGAATATAATTAACAATGACTTTACATTCAGGCACAATATATAAAAATAAGGCATAGTCAAAATATCCACTTTCAGACTTACATTCTCTGGAGTGCATTTGCAGTTCTCTGTAAAAGGCCAGTTTGTGAAGGTTTTTAAACGGTTCTCATATTCATACATATCCTTAAAATCACTCAAAAGCTTGGAAGCTGAACCAAGCTCTTTCAACAGCACTTCCATCTACAAAGCCTGTAATTAGTATAACCCAGGGCCTGCCTTCCTGCTCTCAAATTTAAGGTATTATACTAATTGGTGACACATTGCACCTGTAAAGCAGGTTAAGTTTTTACAGTAAAACCACAGGTGAGTTTTATGAGCAGGACAATCAAGAGAAATTAAGCTACTGGGACTTTTTCCCCCTGTGTCGTGTTCTGGGTCCTCAGTTACACTATATAAACTGAAAGCACCAATGCTAATACAGGATAAAAATTATATATTTTATAACTGCAGTAGCAAAAATGCAAGTTAAAATCTCTGGTTACTAACATAGTAATTTTCTATATCAAAATTAAAAAATATACTGATTGTGACCAAATTAGTTGAATTTACATTGCTATTTGAAACCATTACCATTTCTTGAATTTCATGTTCAGAGATTAAATATTAGTATCACATTTGCAAATACTGTTGCATTTCTTTAAAGGGGTGGTGGTTATTGTGAAATACTCTAGAGTGTGTTCAGAGATAGAATGAATGGTGATCTTTAAAAGAATTTATCTGTAAGGGTTTACAGGATCAAAGTGTGCTGTGATTTTATCAACTGTTTTTCATTTTGGTACAGAGCTCAGTTAACTTTGGTAGGAAATTAAAACACCTGTGTATGCAAGACTGCTGTACAGGGCAGTTTTCTAAGCCAAGATCTTAACACCTTTGAAAGGTGTTGCATTATGAGACTTGAAAATTGAAATCCTCTCCATAATACAGATGGCTTAAATGCAAAAATAAATCCAGCTTCCTATGCAAACACATTAGTCAGTCCAGATGTGGTGACAGAAATTAGTTTAAGGGTCATTTGCACAGGACTTCCAATTTCAGCCCTCTTAGAGCATCTTTGAACCTATTTTTTTGCCTAGATTTACACATGCTAGACCATTGATTCCTCTGGGATTGTACTTGTATCTGATTTTATATGCAGGAATACCGTCCTTGAAATTTATATGAAAATGTTTAGGGTAATATGGGTTAAAGCTTACACAAAAATAGGACACTTTCATTCTAGTTTTCCTTTTTTTTTAAGATACTACCAATGGTGCAGGAATTTATCATTCACAACCTGGGTCATCGATTTATGGAGCCACCTCCGTTTGATCTGTCAACAGCATTTTCTGATAGTCATTCTTGCACACCACTGATACTTATACTTTCTCCTGGTGCTGACCCCATGGCAGCCCTTGTTAAGTTTGCTGATGATCAGGTATTTTAATATCTCAAGACTTTTTATATATAGTTGATGCTTGTGTGTGCATGCATGCACGTGTGTATGTTTGTATGAAGCAAGGACCTTTATTTAACTAAAAGTTGAAATGCCAAAGTAAGCTCAAAAACCCAATTTAAATGCCCAAAACCTGTTAAAATTGATCTCATGGTTCTCTTTAACACAAAGCATTAATTAACCAAGAGGACTGTTTTTAGGAATGAATAATTTGTCTATTGTTTATAAAAAAACTGTTAAATAATTTTTGCATATTTTATAATGTTGTAATGTCATAATCTATTTAACTAATTAGTCTGTGTAATCTCAAATACAGAATGGAAAAATGGAACAAAATCCTAATAATTTAAAGGTTCATTGTAAGGAATCTTACCTGAAAATGATGGTTTTTTTTCTAATAAGCATTATGTGTCATATATTAATTAACAAACACTGTATTAATATAGGATCTTGTGTATCATCTACACCTTAGAACTCAAATGCGGATTTTTGTTGGCTTTGACTGTCATTATTATGGCATTTAAAACAAAGAAATTCCCAACAGCCTGAAGTTCTTACGTAGAAATGTACTGTTATAATTCTAGAAAGTTGCTGTTTCGTGGTAAGATGTAGTTCTTGCATTTCCTGACTACTATTCTGACAGAATTCAGTGCTCTTGAGATTTACAGACATACTTCAAGTCTCCAACCACCAGGCTTTAAATATAGCCTGCATTTTATAGTAGGTTGTCTGTGTCCTTAAAGAGCATACTGTTTTCAGAAGCATTTTGTAACTGTCAGAATTTTACAGTTCTGGATTAAATGGATGCGTAGTTGGATCTATTCACTGAAAGACAGATAAGAGGTTTTAGTCAAATAGAATGATGTGAAAAAAAGATTTTAATTGTATTGCAAAATATATTGTACATTAAATATTTCAAGAATACATACAGATGTGAACTCTAATGCCAGAAGGTGCAATAGTTTTTGCAATATTAATCTTACTTATAATATGCTTTCTGCATGCAGGGATATGGTGATACAAAGCTTAGTTCTCTGTCTCTTGGCCAAGGCCAAGGCCCAATAGCCATGAAAATGATAGAGAAGGCAGTAAAGGAAGGAACGTGGATAGTTCTGCAAAATTGCCATCTAGCAAGTTCATGGATGCCAACACTGGAAAGAGTCTGTGAGGTAAAAATAAGTATTATCTTCTTCTTATAAATACCTTTGAAAGCATGTCTGATTTATACAGGTGACTGAAAAGCCAGCTTAGCATATATCATGATGGTTCCCATTATATATAGGGGTAATCATCACGTATTGATTCTGTGTTTTTCCTTGCCTACTGGAGTACAAATTGCTCACAACTGTGCTGGGTCTGGCCCATTCCTTGTATGGTAAATCCCAGCCACTACAACAGTCTCTTCAGGCCAAGAGCTTTCATCGTATGTCTACTGCTGCAGAGAAGCAGTATGTTAAGGAATTTTACTCTTGATCAGCTGGGTTTCCAAAGAGGTACTAGCGTACATTTCTTTCTCCCTGCCCCCTGCCCAATAAACTTAACACATTTCTAACATATTCATATTATTACTACAGTCCTTCCCAGAACAGCTGTATGCCAGTAAGTAAATGGGCAAAGTATACGTTCCATTGTTCTTGTGGTACAGAGCCTGCATTTGGTTTTGTTCATATATTCCACAAATTTTAGTTCAAAATACTGAAGTCTTGAATAAAAACACGCCAGCTGTAGAAGGGAAGTTGTCATTCATAACTGTGACTTTCACTATAAACACATATAAGTACTTACTTATTTAAGACATTAAACGTTGGAGTGGTGTATTTTCCCACTTATAAAACAAAATGTTTTAATAATAACACTTGAGGTATATATTGATCTATTGTGTCTTACAGTTGCCTGTTTTTACATGTGTTTACTGTAGGAACTAAACCCTGACACAACACATCCAGATTTCCGAATTTGGCTCACCAGTTACCCATCTCCCACGTTCCCAGTGTCTGTACTTCAGAATGGAGTGAAGATTACTAATGAAGCCCCAAAAGGTCTACGGGCCAATATAATTCGTTCATACCAGATGGATCCAGTATCTGATCCTCACTTTTTCAACAGCTGCAGAAAACCTGTTAGTAATGTTGTATTGTAACTTTGTAAATCAGTTAAACCAGGCCCCTATGACTGTGAATGTATGCTTGGGGGGGAGGTGCGTGAAAAAAACTCCCAAATTAAATAGTTGTCTTCTACTACAATGAAATGGGTTTTGGTTACTGTGATAATGAAGTTAATTTATTTTTTATTTTATTGCTAGTCTCCTACTTCTTCAATTGAGTTTTTTCTGCTATGGCATTAATAATACAGCTCTTTTTTTTTTTAAAATAGGTAAGACTGGGAAAAATCTTAACTACTCTTTTCATGATTAGGGCTCTGTTTGCATGCATATTTTACATTATTTTTTCTATAATTAATACAGTTCTTCTAAATCAGGTCATATACTTTGTAAATGGTCTCAAGTGAAAAACAAAAGTTCTTACCTGAAGTTTTTCTTTAAAGGCCTGAAACCTATCTTGATAATGGGTTGGGGAGGGGGGGGAGAGGAAATAAAAAGCAGAAATATTATGTGAACAATGTTTTATAAAACAATGGTGCAAAAAAAAATTTCCTAAGTACATAGTCTCATACACATAGTTGTATGTGTCATATACATGAATATATAGCTTTAAAAATGAAATTGCTTTGAGGGTTCACCCTGATTTAAGAGAGTATTTAGAACCAATGCTTATGACAATTTGATTACTTCCTACTGAAGGCCTTCATATGTAAAGAAAAGCTACCCTGACTCATAAACACTATGTTACTAGAGCAGGAGATGCTGGGTTTTAAAGTGGCTCAAAGACAGCCCTGTTGTGCAGGATGTGAGAAAAAAATGAAACAGTTTAAACCAGCCATGAATTATTAATGGTGATGCATCTGGTTTTAAGGCTGAGTTCAAGACATTGCTGTACGGCCTCTGCTTCTTCCATGCACTGGTGCAAGAAAGGCGGAATTTTGGGCCGTTGGGTTGGAACATTCCCTACGAGTTCAATGAGACCGACCTGCGCATCAGTGTGCAGCAGTTGCACACCTTCCTCGACCAGTATGAGGTACAGCAAGCTCTCACAGTGGTCACTGCTCCTTGCTTGGACTTTCTAAGACTGTTAGTGCATGTACCAGTGCAGGCTGAAGTTTGGTGTGGGCAGTGAAGTAGAAACCAAGGTCTACTTGCAATAGTGCTAACCACATTAATTTCAAGTAGCTAGTGAACCATGATCAGTGTATAACTAATGTGGGAAACTTTCAAATTACAATTTAGGAGTTCTGCCATGCAGAATAGAGCAGGGTTTCTTCCACATAGTTGCCTTATTCATTGGAATCTTGCCCTATCTCTAGGTAGAACCTGTGGATTCACCTCTTGGTGATGTTGCTGCAAACTGTAAAATACTGTACTAAACCACTTAATTTAACTGTGATTTACTTAATGATAGGGATAATACTAGACACTGGACTGTTCCAGAGCATTAACAACCTTGATCTATTTGTACAGATTTGGCAGATGACGACGGTTCCTTCCCTGTTCTCAGAGTTAGGCAGTGTTGCATAGCACCCGCCCTGGAATTTGCTAGCAATACATGACACTTCTTTATGTTCCAGTTTCCTAAACACCCCACTATAGCTAGAAACTGTGGAAGTTACAGATGGGGAAGGAAGGAGGTGCTATTTTCAAACCACTGTCAGCCTGAAGTGTTTTTATTATCAGTATGGTTAAAAGGTAAATTGTGTTTCAGCATGAGAAAGCGACTTCATGAAGGTGCAATTTTCTTTTCATGTGGGAGAGTGAAGCTCTGAGGTTCCAAGGGAGATGTCCTCCCCTTATATGGTCAAAGCTGATGAGCAAATGTAGTGCCTAGCAGGGAGGGAAGCTTTTTTCCTGAAAGATACTAACTTGTATGTAGCAAACAGGTTTCTTGGTACTTCTTTTGACTGGTTTGCTTTATTCCATTTCTCAATCATTCACTCTTGCCCTGACTTCCTGTAAATAATTTATCTCTTATCACTCATAATTTGGTCCTTTTATGCTCTTCTCCCAACCTTAATAAACATGTTTGATTTTATTTTCTAAAAAATAAAAATAAAATAAAATCTATAAGGACAGGTATGGCTGTGACAGCATAAATTTATTTTAGAAGTATGTATAGCCGAACAAGTAGAGAGAATTTTGTAGCAGTTTTTCATAAACCTGTACTCAGGGAGTTCCAGCTGCATTTTTGGTGCTATTACAATTCAAAAGAAGTAATGCTGTATGACTTCATGAGTATCTGAAGATCAGGTGATCAATGGTATAAGCATGAACTAGCAGAAGTAAATAACAGCTTTAAAACTTTCCAGTAAGAATTCTGAATGACTTCCAAATAATACCAATGAAGCCAATACGGTTGTTCAGAGATTTGCTAGGCTGCAGTTCAGATCATTGTCTTGCTTTCTTCAGGAGGTGCCATATGATGCCATTCGCTATATGACTGGAGAATGTAATTATGGTGGCAGAGTCACAGACGACTGGGATCGGCGTACGCTCCATAGTGTTCTAAACATGTTCTTCTGCTCGGAAATCATTACAAATGCCGATTACAAATTTGATCCAAGTGGCCTTTATTTTGCTCCTCCCGAAGGAGATGTAAGTATCCCAGAACAATGGAATTACCAACAGCTTTTTTAAAAATAAAATATAGATCTGTCTTTAGTGACATGATGTGTGCCTCAGGGCTTACTGCTGTCACTGCTAGCTTTTGTGGCCTAATTTCACATTCTATCAGGACTCGTGTCAGTGACTTCTAAGAAACTGAAATGATGTAAAAAAACACCCCAACTACTACCAATTACTGACTTTGGTCTGTGTGAGTCAGCACACTTAGAGGACAATAAGGGAAAAACACAGCCTGCTGAAGTTAAAAGCATTATAAAACAGGAGTAAGATACTTAGTTGATCATATCTGCTAGAAGTAGAAAGGACATAGTAATCAACTTAATTTATCACACAGGAGAGTTATGTTATACATCAGCAAAATGCCTTCGGATACTTGGCAAGCAGTGGGCCCAGAAAGTGGCTGCAGCCACTTGCACCAGATACCTTATTTTTCTAAGAGAATTTCCAACAGCTGTCAGAAATTTTGTCAGAAATTATTTAAGCAAAGCCAATCCTGATTTCAGGGTAAGAGGCTGGATCAAAGGACTTTGTGAGGCAGTCAGCCCCTGTAGTTCCTTTTATATCTTAGTTTACACACAGTGTTCGTTATACTAGGAAAGTTTGTGGCAGTTTTGAGACACAGCTTGCAGCCTGTCATGGCCTGATTGGCCTTCTCTGCACTTCCTTTTGAGTCTGTTTTTTCTTTTTTTCAGTACCAAAGCTATATTGAGTATACAAAGACACTTCCACTGAACCCTTCCCCAGAGATATTTGGAATGAATGCAAATGCTGATATTACTAAGGATCAGTCAGAAACACAACTGTTACTTGATAACATTCTTCTTACAGAGGTATGCAAAGAGTGGAAGTCACACACTATCGTAACATAACTTTCTACTCTACATTAGTATGTTCAGATTTTTTTTCCCAGTTTTTACTGTACTGTATTGTGTTGCATTTCCATTCTGGTGAAATTACTGTTCCACTTAAGAATCTTTTAAGGCTGTTCTGGTTTTGTATTTTTCCTGATTTTCCTCCTAAGGAAACATAGCTTCTGTGATTGCATGGTCAGTTTGTTTATCTTCTACTCACTCTGGCTTTCAACAGTTTTCCAATTCTTGGATGGTTTCAGTCCAGTTTGTAAGCCAGGTACAATCTAGGGATACTATAGTTCCTGTAAGCTTCATGAGGAAAATGAAGAGCTGAATATAGAAACCAAGAGGGACATGGAGGGGCAGTGAGACAGACCTTGGCACGGCTCTGTGCCTGGTGAACCAGGGGTGCTGCTGGGTACATGAGAGATTGGTTGAGGAAGACTGGTTTACAGTGGGATTTCAGAAGAAAAAATGAGGAGGACAAATTTGTTAGCAAGCAGATTTTGTTAATTCTAAGCTAAAAACTTATTGCAATAACACAGGAAATTGAAACAAATAGTTCCAATCACTGGGGAAGAGTGTTGGAACTGTAATGATCTTTTAAACAATGCATTTATAACAGCTCTATTTTCCTGTATTTTAACTACTCACTCTAGTAAGTCCACTTTCTCAAAATAAATCAATACTTTTGCCTTTCTCTAGTCCCGGGCATCTGGTGGTGGTGCAAAATCCACCGATGAAGTTGTTAACGAAGTCACAGGCAACATCCTGAGCAAACTTCCTTCAGATTTTGACATTGAAGCAGCAATGAGAAAATATCCAACCACGTATACTGAAAGCATGAATACTGTGCTTGTCCAAGAGATGGGACGCTTTAACAAGTTATTGCAGACAATACGGGACTCTTGTGTTAACATCCAGAAAGCGGTAAAGGTGAGCTGCAGATAACCTTTAAAGGCATATACCTAGAACCTAGGTATTAATGCAAGTACCTTAGAGAATGACCGTGAAGTCTGACTCAGGTCAGTCAGTCAAAAACTTTAAAAGAATCCAGATTACAAACTGGTTTATTGATCTGTACCTTAAAACTGATAGGAGTACAATGCAATATAAAAGTACTACTGTGCCTACTGCAGAGAAACCAAACTAGGCAGTTTTTAATGACAGATTTGCTAGCAAATAAGACAAGCAGTAACTAGGTTCACATCCGTTTTTGTGCCTCACTGGTATGAAAGACTGAAGCACTTCACACAATTTCTTACGGATGAAAGCAGATCTCCTCAACACCTCAAATAGCACATTACTGCCAGTGAGGATTCCAGTTAAGATACCACAGCCTAAAGTCAATATTTGTTCTCAGTAGAAATAAAAGCTACAGCTGTGCAAAATAAAGAAAATAGTCAGGAAGAAGTCAGTTTGAGTAACTTTAAATTCTCCTACTGTGGCTTAAGGTATTTAAAGAAACATACAAAAAAACCCCACAAACACCACTCCTCTCCCCATTAAAGCCAAACTACAAGCTGAAAAGTCTGCCACTTTAGAGTAAGGCACCTACAGCAATGTCACAGAGTTTAAAGGAAACTATAAATTAAAAAAAACCAACATTTACAGTTAGTAAAACTCAGAAGTGCTGTGGGAAGGTTATGTTTCTGAGGAAGGATGGGAAGAATTTTCCAGTATGGGCAGTTTTCTCCAAAGGAAGCTACGGACCTTTTCTCTGACCAATCCAGTGACAAACTACTGGATCAGACAGAAGACCACAGTATTTTTTTATGAAATTCTTCAAGTCCATTATTCTTGTTTTCAGTGTTGCTCCTTTGCTAGAGGTTCGTATCATCTGTTGGACAGAGCACTGTCTATTTTCAGGTGTTGAAGCAGGGCTGTTAAGCAAAGTATTCTGACATCTTCCTTTCCAAAATTTATTTTAGGGGCTAGTAGTGATGTCTGCTGAACTGGAAGAAGTGGTAAACAGCATTCTGAATGGTAAAGTTCCAGGACTATGGATGACTAAGTCTTACCCAAGCGTCAAGCCTCTGGGCAGCTATGTGACTGACTTCCTTAACAGACTGAAGTTCTTCCAGGTGAGCACCACTGCTCGTGCACATTTGTTCAATGCTGCTTACTGTTTTTGTCTATTGATGTCAGGTGACATCGCCACAAGTGAATACACCCACACAAATTACCTCCACTGAATAACTGACAGGTGAAGTTCAGTTCATTTGTGCATGTGTTTTGTATAGCTGATTGCTTATCACAGCATCTAAAGCAGCACTGCATTTTGCCATACACCCTACACCTCATAAAGAGAGCTGCAGTAATACTGCATGACAGAATTTGCCATCTGAAGTGAATTTATTAAGGGCCTCTTAAACTGCATGCAGATCTGGTAGTGGTAATGAAGTTAATTAAAATAGAACTTAGGAAAATACTGTTGAGTTTTAACACAAAATCTTAAGTTAAAGTCAAATTCAAATACCAGGCTTTCAGTGGAGTGCTGGAGAAGCAAGCTGGATTAGTTAGGGAGAATCAGTGGGGTTCCTTCACCTGTAAGAGTGCAGAGTCACAAAACTCTCTTTAGATGAGTAATATCCAGAGTCTCAGCACCATTCTATGGCTTGGTAATGTCAATCAACTGAAGAAAACCAATCTCATAGTAAATTGCCTACTCCATACCTATTATGTTTGGACACACATCACCCAGTCAACACACCTCAGTAACTGCCACTTTCATCTGTAGCAAGCACAGCAGTACTATGTATAAAGAACAAAAGTGCCATTTCTTGAACAGAATCTAGGACAGAAATTAAACTTGTGCAAATGGAAACCTGCCAATCCTGTAACTTTTTATTTACTGAGAGGAAAACTACTTAGTAGTAGAGACAAGCTGTTGTTGTCTTCATTGTAAGTCTCTGCAGTGGATAAATGGAGGAAATTTGTTTCAGACATTATTCAAAACTGATGTTTGCAACAATCAGAAAAATGTCTTGCACACAGTAAATATTCACCATTGCAACAGACCTCACAGGTGTTACAAGAAAACCCAATGAATTTTGACATTATTAAAAAATAATTTTTATAGAGAGGCCCCCACAGTGTAAGCGATTAAAAAAAAAACCCAACAAACAAAACCAAACCAATAACCAAACAAGAAAAATCAAAGAAAAAAAACCCTCCCTATTCCCCAGATCAATAGAAATTTAAATAGACCACGTCTTCCTCAAGAGGAAATCATTCATCCTCATCTTCAACTTGCTGTACGCACATGTGACTTTGGCCCTGGAAGGGAAACAGGACCCTTCTGAAGATAAAACAGTCTGCAAAAAAAGTCTGTCATTTGCACAGAGAAACAAAGGTGAATGCTGAACAGCCTTCAGTAACAAGGGAGAAAAGGAGAACTGAACATGCGTTTTACAAATTTACAAGGATGATGCATGTTTAACAGGCTCATTCAGACTAAGTCATTCACATAAGCTAAGTATTTCCAGGCAATGGTGTTGAGGTTTTTCTGTGTGTATGGTATGCGGCTTTTGTTTTGAGGGTGTTTGTTTGGCTGGGTTTTTGTTTTTTTTAAAACAGAAGCTAGTGACAAGTTGGTGTCAGCCAGCCAACACTCCACTGCTTTCAGAAAAGAAAAAGGCAATCCTGGATTCACAAAGGGAAAAATTAACTTCTCCTGTTATTCTAGAAGATATTTGCTTTCATAAATACTAAAAAAAACAACATAAAAGACAGTTGTTTTTCTTTCCTCCTCCTCCTCCTTTTGCTGCTGCAGCTGTGGTATGAAAATGGACCTCCACCAGTCTTCTGGATTTCAGGATTCTTCTTCACTCAAGCGTTCTTAACAGGAGCCCAGCAGAACTATGCCAGAAAATACACCATTCCAATAGACCTACTAGAATTTGACTATGAAGTGCTGGAAGATAAGGAATATGAAACTGCTCCTGAAGATGGTAAGTAAATGCATGACACTATTATCTGCCTTTGCTGATGTATTCAGAAGTTAACATTAATTTGCAGACTCAAGAGTTATGCAATGAAGTTAATGAAATCAACTGGAAAACCATATACGACTGCACTGCTCCCGATGAGATATGCAAGAGGTGAAGAGGCAAAATACTAAGTCCTTAAAAACCAGTTTGATCATTTCACCTCCTGGATTAGCACACAGCAGAGGACACACCTTACCCCAAACTTCCCAAAACAGATCAAACTTTCAAGTGATATCTAACTTGCCTTTGTTCTGTTCTTTATTTCACTCCACTAGCATGTATTTCTGAAAATATTTTCCTAAGCCAACGCAAACCAAATGTTTCATACAGAAGTTGGTTATGCTACTTTAACTGTCCCCAGAAAAATCTCTTATGGATATAATCACAATGCGCAATAGGGGAATGCTCTAAGTGTGGGGGGGAAGCCCTATTTTTAATCAAATCACATTATTATCTATTATTTACCTTGGGTTCCAGTTGCAAGTATATTTGTTAGCTTGCCCTTCCTCAGAAAAACCAGCAGATAAAACTAAACTCTTCTTAATACTCTTCTTAATACTCTTTTTAATACTTTTCTGAGGATCAGTTTGACTAGAAGTTGTGTAAAAACAAGGGCTTGTCAGGTTGTCTGAAAGCCACATCCAGTCCATTTCAACTAATTTTCTGTTGATTTTTTGTTCAGGTTGATTTTTTTGTCTTAAAAGTTACAGCTTTCAAAAAGAAAAACAGATGTTGCTGTAAGTTACTGTTTTCTTCTGAAGAAGTGGTGGAATGACAGCTGTCACTCTTGTCACTACAAAATGACACTGTGACATGGCAAAAGAAAGATACTTGTGTTTTTTAAACATTTATTTACTTCTCTAATGAGCTGCTTTAGAAAGGTATAAGCAAGTGGCAATTTGAAACATGAGCAATGAAACAATGTGAAGACCAACTAGTGAAAGACTGTTTACATGATCTAGTGTCCAAGTTTGGGAACATTAAAGCTGAGAATATGCAGTACATACAGAAAACTTTGTAATAATGACAACTCAAAATAGCGTCCTGTACTTTGGAATGATTTTTAACCTCCATCACTCAAAAATGCTGGATACACTATGATATGACTAGGCATTGTAAATCTTTATAAAATTGTAGTCATAATAAATTGTAATACAGTATTAGATTGTTATACTAAAAGATATTTGTTCAGCACTTAGAACACACAAAATTGACGAGAAGTCCCACACAACCAACTAGCAAGGTGTGTTGCGCTAGCTGCTGCTCACAGCTAGAAGACATTTTAAGGTTGTGCATAATATTTTATCTTTTCCAACTGATCCAGGGGTCTACGTTCAGGGATTGTTCTTGGATGGAGCACGCTGGGACAGGCAGACTAAGAAGCTAGCAGAATCTCATCCAAAAGTTCTCTATGATACAGTCCCTGTGGTCAGTATCTTTTGTTTTGGTGACATTTTATAGTATTACATACCACCAAATACTATAGTCTTTAAGAAAGTAACGGGGTAATTATATAAAAAAAATTGAATTGAAATGTTTTATGTTGAAAGAGAAATTAAGTGTCTGAGAGAAGCTGAGAATCCTCTGCTAACAATGTCAGTGACAAAGTTTGGTGTTGCATATTTGGGAGAGAAAGCAATCTGATAAGAAAGAAGAAACAAGAAACAGGTCTTCAGTGCTATCTGTTAAAAAGCAAACAAAACAAAAAGCAGCAATGCCAGAATGCTCTGGTCAAGCCAAGACTGTTTGACTAGTTGTTTTTTTTAACTGAGATGAAAAGGTTTATTTATTTTAATCTTTACTGCAGATATGGCTAAAGCCGTGTAAGAGAGCTGACATTCCACAGCGACCAAGTTACCTGGCCCCAGTGTACAAGACCAGTGAGAGAAGAGGGGTCCTGTCAACTACAGGCCATTCCACCAACTTTGTCATCGCAGTAACAATTCCTTCAGACAAACCACAAGAACACTGGATCAGACGGGGGGTGGCGTTATTATGTCAGCTTAACTCATAAACCTATCACAGTTTATGGAGATAGGTACATTTTCCAGATCACTTAAGGGATGCGTGTCAGTTCTGAAACGCCACAAGAGGACTAAAAATGAGCATGTTTACTGTGTTGCATTTGTGCCTTTCATGAGATCTGAATCAAAACACTAAAATGTAAAGGTGCACAATAAAACCTTATAAAAGCCAACAAAAATATCTGCTCCTTGAATAATTTTATTTTCTGAAGGCTCCTTATTTATAAGGAACATACATAAAATGAACACAACACTGTTGACAATGAACAAAACAGCATTTGATCATTTCCAGCTTTATAAAATTTTAAAAAATGGTTTAGTTATAACAAAAAAGACTGATAGCTCAGCAAGTTACCTTATAGGACCATAATCACATTTTAAACCATAGACTCAATTGTTAATGGGAGGGGAAAATAAAAAAAAAAGAAGAAATCACACTGCATCTAGCAACTACAATATTTTCTAAGCATAATCACAGCGGATTGAGTGCAATGTGATCTACATCAAAATTCATACGGGATGTCACACAGTGACAGCATTGTAATATACAAGTAACATTTATGCCCTCCAACAAATACAAGTTAAATGAGACTCTGGATTCAAACAGAATGGAATGTTGAAGCCAAGTAGAAATGTAGTGGAATTCAGATTGTCTGTAACATGACTCCGAAGTGTACATTAGAATCATTTGGAATTCAATACTGGTGGAAACATATAGAAGAAGTCACAGCTGTTACACTGCTCTTCGTAACTTGTAATAAATACTAGAAAATAAAACGAAACAACCCATATTTAATGCAAAATACAGTACCTACCTTCAAGGACCATGTTTTTCCCTTGTCTGAAGATGGCCTTGGAAGGAAGTTAACTCTTTTCCTATAGAGGCAGTGTATTAAGCTATAACCATATTCCAACTAATACAAAAGTAAATATACTACCTGAAATATAGAAATTTTCATTTGAAAAGAATTAAAAGAAATAAACTTTAAAAAATGATTTGAGAAAACATCAGTTCAACCACATAATGACCGCCTTACACTCAATAGCATTAACAGAAAAGGAAAATTAAGGGTCAGTTTAATATGTAAGAAACATAGGTTGTTTAAACTTAGATCCTCAGAAGGTATCCAGTCAGTTAAGTCTCTTTGAAAATAGTATTCAGTGACATAACATGGGTACTAAGAAAAAATATCACCCAGGATCTTTACACTGCAGAAATTCAGTAATCTGAAGCTAACAGCAGTGTGTTCGCTAATTAACATCCAACAGTAAACGTGTTTAAAGAAAAACTAAAACCTGAGTTCAGAACATCTAATGGCTGCATGCCCGAACTCGGGGCTTTTGGCTTCTTCACTGAAGAAACTGTGCCCTTTTTTTTGAAATGGACCCTTAATACTGTTTCTAGATACTGCATTAGGAAGAAATACTGGCAAGAACAAACCGATATCTTAAAAATACATGAGCTGCTCTGAATAAAAACTAAATTGACCAATGAAGCTTCAAAAAGTAAAGGGCCACAGGAAACCACATTAACTTGAAATGGAATGAAGATACCAACTGGCTCTCATTAAAGGCCTTAGGATCAGTGTTTTTAGCAGCTACGCTGGCACCAAGCAGACTGAAACAGAACTTACGGCACATAGTCAAAATACAGCTTTTACCTGGCATACACAAGAAAGAAGACGAACTGTGTTTTAAAAAGGGCTACTACCATGCTTAGGACTGGTACTACAGAATCAACTTGCACTCATCACAAACACAATTTTTTAAGGAGATGGGTACAAGAAGAACTAACTCATGTCTGGCAATATAAGCGTATCAGCACAATCCAATCTAGGACAGCTGATCCCAGCAAGTTAAGGCCCAAATTTTCAGTCTATCCTTCCAAATTACACATACCAACAGATCTATCACATCTGCTTTTTAATAATCTAATTTAAATACCAAAATTGTAAAAAAATATCATAGAAATGAACTCCTTTATGTTGCAAGTAGAAATCTTCTTACGTACTCTCTACTGCCATAAATGGCTGGTGCTACAATGTCTGATATCAAGGCATTGTAGAAACAGATTTTGATCTGGTATTACAGTATTGTGAATAACCTACTAGTACTACATACACAGAGCATAATTTAACCGTTGTGCCCAGGTTCAGTAACTAGCATCTTGCACTTTGGATTGTTTTAACATGAAGAGGAGGAAACATTCCAAAACAACTGTTAAAAAAATGGAGAAGTTCCCATATGGATTCTCTGTTAAAAGAGTCTGCACAAATTCACAGCCACAATTCTTCAGTAGTTTATGTTGCAAGTGGCACACCATACATGTTTAGCATCTGTAAAAAAAGAACCAGAAACAGCTCAGCAACTCCCAACATCAGAGATCTCCCCAAGCTAACACTAATTCTACTGCATTTTGCATGTTCCTACTAGTATCAAAGAACAAACATCAAATAAATCTGAGACAGGAAAACATCATCAAACTGATGCTCAACAGGACATACCACTTTGCAGCATATATTGCAACAGCCTGCCTTCTTACACATGAAGTTTATAATGATGGAGTGCAGCTTAATGCAGATTCTAAGAATTTTAACAGGGTTTAGGCTTTGGGTTGCTTTTTAAAAATTTAAACCAGCACAGCGGTTTCCAGTCATGTGCTGTTGTAGCATTTAACGCTTCAAGCCACCACTGTGCAGAAGAATCAGCACAGAGTATCTATATATATGCACACACTGTACACACACACACACATATGTATGCACTATTTCAGACCTATGTAGCCTTAAAGCTTACTACAGCTCCTTGCAGAGGTATGAATTTCAGCTGTAAATTTTCTTTTTAAATATACTCAAGAAATGATATTTCCCAAATGAGTAGATAATTCACTGTACTTTTTCTTTGTTAAGCAAGCAGTGCCTCCTATATAGTACACTGAGCTTGGCATTTATTTTTCATATTTAGTATTTCCTAATTGTTGCTCACTTGAGTTTAGAAGATGTAGTGGTAATCTCATCTGATTTGATGAAAAAAAGCAGAAGTTAATCTACATAGAAATGAATATACTGTACTTGTGTAAATAGTGCAAACCACTACCCTTCCCCTGAGCAATGTGCTTACAGTGAAGCAGTGCAGATTCAAAGCCATACAGTAACGTTAGTATAACCACAGGGATTACCAGAATTAGGTCAAAACTGGATGTCAAGCACAATTTTATCTTCATAGAGGGCAATCACCAGCATGATGGCAAATCCAAGAAGCAGGCCTAGATTCTGAAGAATGAACTGCCCCACAGGACAATAACCGTGCTCTTCATTATCTCCATCTCCATGAAGCATTTCTGGAAGCTAAAAGGGAAAACCATTTATAAAGTTATTTCATCTCTATTCCATTTACACTTGGACAAGTTTACAAGATGATACTGTCAAGAATAAACACTCCAGGATTCAGTTACAAAAAACAGCTAAAACTGCCTAACAAATTACCAGAGCATCAAATCTGCTAAAAAACCAAGGATATTACCCATCTGGTCTTGTATTACTGTATTTCAAAAATATACATAAGGCTGACAATTTATTTGACCCACTGAATATTTAAATACAAAAAATATACTGGTGTGAAACCTGTTTATCACCTAAAGACTAGACCAGGCAGCTTAACAGCATGCACTACAGCAAATTACAAAGTGTTAAGTCATTAAGAATAAATGAAGTAATCACAGACTTTAAACTACTGAAGATTGCTACACAGTCCTCATGTTGACAGGCAAGATATGTCCCAGAATTATTTTCTTTTTAATAAACCAGAGCTGTATTCACCAAGTAATACAAAACCTACTCAGAGAATGGTGCTAGAATTGCCGCTGCTGCCAATTTCCACCTTCATGGTTTTTGAATGGCAGATCTGCATGTAATTCGAGTTTTGTAATCAACTTCTATGGAGAAATAATATTGTTGTTCCAAATCTAATGATGCTACTTCTCTAACAAGACCACTATCCTTACCATTAGAAAACAGGTAATTAAACAAATTTCAGGACAATAGGATGGAAAAAATACCAAAAGGTCCATTCTTTATGGGCAGGTGTAAGGAATGGATAGAAAACTGCACCTATGTTAAGCAAGGGTGGAAACAAAAAATCTGTTCTTATTAAGGCTCAGATAAGAAGAAAATAAGGTCTTTGAGAGGCAGGCAGATTATGGAAACATCAAGACAAAAATCTGGTGCAGTTTCAAGTGTGGCTTGCAGAACCCTTCCTGCTCTTGTTTAGTCAGAATATTAGGCTTTGACTATTTGGTGGCTACTATAATGACTGAGGAAAAGGACAAGGAGTAAAAGACTGAAAATACTGCTTTCCCTTATACATGATGTCTTCATTCAGAATATGTACAGGAAATAAGTATCAGTCACAGGACTTATAAGCAAGTGGTATTTCAGTAATTATAGGCTACTGTAGAACATCTGAAGTTGCATGAAGGATCACTCTCAACTACACAGACACTATTTAGCGAGACCTGAAAAGGACTTATTTACCCTATAATAGAGAGACTTCATCATCAGAGTATATTTACAAATTAAAGTTCTCCAGAACAAAGTGAAATATCCCGTGGTCTGATGGCCAGCGCTTGGTTTCCATGAGTCCTAGTTATAAAGGACCTGGCAAGCAGGACTGAATGAGATGAAGGTCACAGGAACAGCCTCTCCCACTGTGTCTTGCCTTGACCTGCGCTCAAGCCTCCATGTGATGACTACTAATGGGACTAACATGGGCTATGCAGAACAAAAGCTAAGTTTAAAAGAAAGTTCTCGGATGTGGAGAATGCCACCTAGAAGCAAGCTGGAAGCTCCACTGACTCCAAGTTTATTAAGCACCAATGCGGCAGTAGTGCTGAACACAGAACTAACTGCAGAGGTAAATCTGCTAGAGGGCAGAAAAGCCAAGACAACTTCTGCTCATATCAGGAAACTCCACAGAAACAGAACCCTTGCTTTCAGTGGTCTTCACAAATGCTTCAATGATACCACAGAGGCTGAGAAACCCCACTGAGGGGCTAGGAACTGGCAACTACTGGCCTCAGCAGCAAAGGGGAGAGGGATCTTCATAATGTCAGCTGCTTTAGTTGGCACCAGGAAATAATACAATCAGCCCACCCCACAGCAGACATCTGACAGCCTCACAGACAGTGATCTAAGAAAGGTGCGAAGCTGTTTCAATGAGAACTGCTAAAACCCAAAGTCTGTGCCTGTGGCTTAAAGTAACTGACAGATGCCTGCCTGCTTTGACAAGTCAGCCAGTGAGAGTCAAACGTCACACATTTCATTCCTGCACCAGTCAGTTCACTTTTGAGGAAGCTGCTAAAAAATGTGGTTTGAAAACAGGATAGTCAGCACAAATGTATGCAGAAGAGGAGAACTAGCAGTGTAGGCTAACAGATTATGGCAACAAAATCTCTAAAGGAAGTTGGATAGCTGAAGAAAATGCACAGTTTAAAATACTTAAGAACTGTAAAATTTTGCAAGTGAAAACTGAAAGAGGTGAGTAACCCCAACCCTCTACAGAAATGCTATGAGATTAAACAAAATCTCCACTGGAACATCACTTAATGCCAGAACTTCAGTTACACATAATTATTTTTCTATAAGCAGTAAGCAGCCATACCAAGTGATCCAAGTAGCAATCTACTGCTAGTAGGTAGATGGCTACTTAGTCTATTTTAGGAGAAAAATAACAACTATGAGAAAGCTTGCCTCTGCTTTAGATGTCTGTACTAGGAAATAGCAGTTTGTGAATGAAGCAATGGAAATCCAGGGAGCCACTCCACAAAAAGCTGTCTGATGCCTTGTGAATTAAAGTTTTAAACCAAGTTTGAGTTTCTAGTCTAATTGATTGATAATTTAATACAATATAAGATCTGTCTTTAAAATCCAGTGAAGTGATACACCTTTTTCTCTGTATGTTGAAGCAGAAAGAGCATTACAGAATACCCTAAAAATGAAAACTCATCTCATCATCACTTGAAGTGAGAAAACTGGCTCATTTATACACAGCTCTAAAGCTGCTTAGGAAAGAAATCAGGATTGAATATGGACTGATACTATGTTCAACAAGATCTGCCTGAAGGATCTGGATCTATGGCATACACACACTAAACAGAACATACCTATAGTTTAATCCTTGAAGCAGCAGCATTTTTCCACCAGATGCTTTTTTAAAAGCTAATCACCTCAAGAGCTATGTACATGCTGAGGGTTCAGACTAAGCTTTCCAGAATCCAATATATGCAGATTACATTTGAGAGAAGAACAATTCTAAATACTGGATTGAACTCCAGTGTCTAATGTCCCATCCACAAAACCAAAGAATCATCCTAATTTTATTAGTGGGAAGTTATTTTTATTAGTTTATTTTAACAGGAGTCACTGGCAGACTTCGGTAACAGAAACCCAAGCAGGCACGCTACTATGAAACCTCACTGCATCTCTCAAAGTATCTGCAACATTTTAAAAAGTTGTAGAACAGAAAGAGCCATCTACTGTCTACAGATATTTTATGTGTTACAACAAAGAAAGTTCTGTTGCAGGTGCCGTTTCATGTCCTAGGTTTTATGCACAGAAAATGACACAGAATCGTAACAATCTTACCATGTCAACCAGTGCCACATAGAGGAACATGCCTGCAGTGACTGCAAAAATCCACAAGGTGATGTTGTTAGCATACTGTCCCACCGCTGTGCCTATCAGCATCCCTATGTAAGCCATCATGGCAGACAGGAGGTTGTACACAATCGCTTGCTTTACTGTCATACCTGCTTTAAGAAGCACAGCAAAGTCACCTAAAATGGAGACAGAACACAGCGGTTTAGTATCAATGCTCCTCGGGAGAGTAAGTAGATAAATTAGCCCTCATTTACTATCTTACCAATCTGAGACATTCCCAAAGTAAAAATGCTGCTACAGAGGCTCAACTGAAGCCTAGGCAACATGATATGACAACTCTTACAAGAACTGTGTTTATGTGCAGCAGTGCCTTAATTTGAATATGATTTAAAGGTGGCTATTCAACATGCTGATTGTCAAAAAGAGTGATTGATGGTTAAAGGTAAATGGAGAAGTCTTGATCTGGTCCTCACACAGAGAATACATCTGTGCATACAGAATTGTCTTTTTACATCACAGATGCTCTTCATGGGACATAAAAACAGAGCCTTAGTTTTGACCAATACCCGTGAAAATTCCTCTTAGCTATATACACCTCATCCTACAAATGCAAGAAGAATATAGCAAGGTATTAGTCCCCACAGAAGGTGACGATGAATTTGAGAAATAACAGCACTGGGAAAAGGAAGAGTTACATTCAGGAAAAATGTCTTCACATCTACGCTGAATCAGACTGCGTGTCAGGTTAACCTGTTTTATGTTGAATTCAAGACAGCTCTGCTAAAATTGCTGATAAAGGTAGACATTCTATGAAGATCTAAATTTTCATCTTGTAATTGGCTCTGGTAGTTTTACTCCCTTCAAACTAAACTCTTGTGAATATGAGGAGTGGAAGATGATACGCAGTCGTGAGGGTAATAAATATAATGTCACATTAGATCTGCTCAAAATTAATTGCTCAGTCTAGAATCAAAACTTAAGAGTCAAAATAAAAAGTATGTACAGTGAACTACTCACTTTATACATTAATTTAATCATGTCAACCTAGCAAGTGATAAGTACACCAACACATATTGCAATCCTTTATATACCGCAGGCAGCTTCACTTAACTAACAATTGCATAGCAGTGTTGTCAAACCACAAACATCTGTTCTATTATTTCGCAACTGTGCCCATTACTTATTACTAACCTAGTACTTAGTATCTGCCTATATAAAATGTTTTCATTCCTCATCTCTAAGGGTTTTTGGAGTACTTGTTTTACATTACTTTTGATCATTCAGAGGTAGCAGCTCATCAAGTAAGCAAGCTGTGAGTACATATGCAACTTAATCTAGCAGAATTTCACATTACTGGCAAAAAATCCTGACTCATCTCTCTAGCTGCTATTTTGCGAGTCTCATGGTGCACTAAAATTTCATGTGATGTGCCTTGTGGCTCACGGGAAAAAACAGGTTTCATCACGGTTACCTAACCCAAGAAGAAATGCAGCTAGGGAGGGCACTGGCAGTAACGCCTACAGGCTTTAGCCTAAGTAGTCATCCACACCTACTGGACTTGGCAACAAGTGGTACAAAGCATCTTCTGAAGTTCTCCACAAAGAATTTTACTTACTTAAACTTGCACTTATAAAAGCTGACTTAACATGTGCAAGACAATGCCAAAGAGTATAAAACTCTCTATAAAATGCAGAAGTATAACACCAAAATGTAAACTGTATGCTCTTTAAGAACATTTTTAAAGCGCGTTCAAAAAGCTTCATGGACCTTCTGTTACTAGATACCTGCCCAAATAACCCTGTATTAATATTCTCATTATGTACTTAGAAGCAGTATTCCTCCATTAGTCTCTGAAGTTGTGGTCAGGCTTGCAGCACCTGCATTGCAGTGCTTATCAGGATGAGTATCACAACAGCTTTTAGATAAATATTTTGTACCGATGAAGAGACTGAACATGTTGAGTTTATAGAATTAGTTACCTAATTCATGGGGAAGCTCATGACAAAATACTGCTATAGATGTACTGATGCCTCCTGTCAGTCCAGCACTAAAAGCTGCTCCTAGAAAAAAATAAATACAAATGATATTTTGCTATTTTCAAGTCAGAAAACTTAATCAACAGACTTTCCAGAGATGACACCCTTCTGTTGGATTGCACGCTTTAAGATTTTTTTCATTATGTCCATGTGCTGTCTCTATATAACCTGAAAATACTGGAAGTATCCTGGACGTGTGTGACCACTGCATACTTTATTACTTAGTTTATCTGAAGGACAAATCCTGGGAGAGGAGAACACAACTGAGCAAAACAGAGACATAAAGGCTACAAGCTAATCAATAGCACCACTTTTATATTTTTACGAACTCTCAAGTACACCAGGACAGGTAAGAATGCATTTGAGCAACAGTCTGCTCTCTCCTTTCCAGGTTGGAAATCTCAACTAATATTTAACCCACAACCTCTCTATTTCCTTTATGCTTATTTGTAGAGCACAGCAACATTATCAGTAACATTAATGAGCCAGACCTGGAAAATAATGAGAAAAACATCGACATAAACCTCTTTCAGTAACTTCTGTGTAAGCTAATTTAATTCAATCAACTTTAAATTCATACCTTAAATAAGTCTGAGATGAGAAAACTGGTATTAAATTTCTGTGCTGTGGCAGAGAAAGGCACAAGAAGAGCCTGCAGTAAGCAGTCAAAACAGTCAAAGTAGAAAGAGAAGACACAATCTGAAGACAGAGAGGAAATTTAACCATCCTCTGGGTTCCTCATAACTTGATATATTAAAAAGATGAACACACTGTTTTAAGATCTACATTTACTAAAGAATCAGCTGTTTAGGCTTGACACACAAATATTTAGAAATGGAGTTTAAATATAGTAAAGTTCCCAACAGATGGCGTAGTGATCCTTTTTGGCCCTAGAAGCCAGTGTCTAAAAGCCTTACCTGCTTAATGTGAAAATGTAGCCAAAAGTTAATTTTTATGGAGTTTAGTTTCTTTAGAAACGGTTTGGAAAAAGTGGAGAAACTGTGGTAGTTCGCACTGTTAAGTCCAGATGCTAATAAGTAGCTTGTCCCCTATCCCTCAAGATGGTGATGTTCCATCTGCTAGTATTTCAGAACCCTGTGTACTCTCAGTAGCTACCTTGGTAAAAAATTTTAAGTACGCACTTCTCTGACCATCATTTTGACTTGTGTGACATATATTCAAATCAATGTGTTTTTACAGTTCAAATGATATTTAGAGGTTTATGTGAATCAAAGTTGATTTAATAAATCTAATAAAATCTGTTTGGTACATCACTTTCTCCTACATTTGGCTAGAAATAAATCTACTGACCATAAGCCAAAACAATACTTCGCTCAAACAAAAATTAAAATACTGTAAGTAGTACTTTTTGAAACATTATTTCAGTAATCTGACTCATAGTGCATTTATTATTTACAAGTACTATATAATTCCATGTATTAATAATAATAAAATTAGTATTATTATTATAAGTAAGACTGAAAGGCATTTATTTACTATTCAAAGGCAAATACTAGGACCCAAACAACAAATGTGTATTATATGCGTGCCATAACTGATAAGGTTTGGCAGTACCTATTGTTATTTGGCAGAGATCGCTACTGTAGCTACTACCAACACAGTAATCTTGGTGGAAATAGTCACAGAATATTATCAAGGAGACTGTTACAAGTGATGGCCTTTTAATTTCCGCTCTGAAAGAGATTAAACACTGCCAATAACCACAGGAGCTAACTGGATGCCTTACCTGTTATCAATGACAAGTAAAATATTATTGAAGTTACTAAAGGTAAGAAGAAACTGTTGAGAATACTCAGTGCTTTTGCTTACCGATTGCTAAGCCATCACTAAAGTTGTGAATGCCATCTCCCATAATTACCATCCAAGCAATATTAGCTATCCCAGTATCTTTCAGGTCTTTTCCAGAATGACAGTGGCCATGGGAATGATGGGAATGTTTGTGATGCCAGTGGTGACTGTGTTTTCTAGCTATCATTTTATCTTCGCCATGGCTGTCATACTCTGAATCGTGAAGATCATGCTCTTGAGCAGCATGTGAGACATCATTGTGAGAATGGTGCATATTGTTGTCCTCTTCTACAGACAAGAAGTTTTTGGGAGGGGATTCCAGCTGGCCATCTAAATCAGTCAGTTCAGTTTCATTGAGTCGATCTTCAGATAAAACTGAGTCGTCTGCTCCTATACCAAAGCCAGTTGGGAGAGAGACTGCATTAATTCTTATTTAAAATATCACTAGCAACAACTGCATCATTGAACTAAGAATTTAACTGCTTTGCAAAAGCAAAAGAGGTATTTTAACACATCCCAATCTAGCAACTGTGTTGTCAATGCTCAGCCAAAAAAATAAATTTCTCACTGCCCCATTTTATCACTAATTTGCTTGTAGAGCATATCTAAGTCTCTCCTACAAGGCAATGACACTGTACCCACAGCACACAAAGCCAGTTTTAGCCCGACCTAGGCTTGTATCTGTTGTTTTGCTATTGATGAAGTTTATGGCTCAGCAACTGAAAAAGGGCTGTTGCTGGAACAATAATAATGTCTTATAAAGTGTGGATGGAATCTGAGTAGCTAAGGAAACCTTAACTCTCTCTAATCTCTATGCATGCCCACAAGGTCACAACTTGGCCTTCACTGAAGCGTACCAGGATCTGCCACTGCTACAACAGATCCTTAAACAGCTTCTGGCTTGTGTGCATCTTTGGGCCGGACACTTGAGCTCCTTCAATGTAGCTCATTACCCTGTCAGCAATCAAAGTATTTTTATAAAGAAATACAAAGTTAAAACAATGCAGAAGGCATACATGCATGCATTTTAAGCCTACTAATATTTCTTAAGTATTAATAAATATATACAACTGGCAATATATGCTCCAGGAAACAAAACCAATAAAGCAGTGGGGGAAAAAAGCAGTTCTGGACAATAAAGTTATTAGCTCACAATAACTCAACAAAAATACTTCAGAGTCAAAAATAAGCAAACGGTAAGCAGAATTAAAAAAACAGGCACAGAGCACCTAAGCAGCAGACAAAGAGCAGACAGAGAGGCTCTTCAACATCTTTTGGAGGCTGTTTAAAAAGAAATGGAATGGCTGTTCAGGTCAGTGGTATTGGCACTGCAGTTCAAATTCAAATTCAGCATGGGCTTCCAGTGCCTGCAGTATGAAGGATTGACTGATCAGTGGAGTGCACTTTCAGATCAATAGTGTTATAAAAGCAGTATGTACTCCATGTCATTAGAAGCAAAATTCCTCTGATCACCCGTTAAAAGAAAATGAAGAATTTTCAAACATATGTACCACCATCCTCCTCACAGCTGAAAGTTTTTCTACGTCAATGTCCCAAATCCCATTTTAAGTTGTTTGAGTGGAAGAGGCTACAGTCCTAACTCTCCCTTCTACAAACCGTTCAAATTAACAAAAATGCATTTGTATAAATATAGCCTATGGATTCTTCATCAACAAATTAATTCAGCAGCCACGTAGGCAATGGAAAGGGAAGTTTATGAAGCAAAACCCTTCCCTTACCCCTTCAAGAAGGGTGATAGAGCATTCAGATTATCATGAAGGAACAGTATGTGAAAGTTGTTTTGGATACTTCAGGAATATTCAGGATACTTGGTTGTACTTATAAAAAGAAATTAATTCTGTTTAGCCTTCTCAGCCGAACTACAATTGGTTAGAGGCTGGAATCTTCAAAGCATACCAGATATCCCCCTTTCAGGTTGTGTGTATTAATTTTTGATCTGATTTTTTGCCAGAGCTAAGCTAGTCAAACACAGCTTAACCAAAAAACACCCCTAAAACAAATGAATAAAAAACCCCCCAAAGAACCAAAGCCACCCAAAACCTGACTGCTTCAGAAGTCTGAGAACCATTTGTATGGCATACTAGGAAGTGTTCAGAGTGCTCTCAGATCTAAGGAAAACAAATTAAAGAAAGACTTAATAGGGAAAGCTTATTAAGTCTTATTAACAATGATTTGCATAATAGCAGCAAAACTGTACAAGAGGTTACATGCTACGTGCCATAGGTTACATGCCATTATGTGAATCCTGTAATCAGAGAAAATTCTGAAAATAAATGCCTACCTGCAAGGGGTTTGAGCTGAAGCCAGTCAGCATCTGGTCTACTATTTAATTTGTGATCTGAAAGTTTCCTTCCAATTGGAGATTCTTCAGTTTGTTTTTTCTTGCACCATTTCTGCTTACTCTGCAACAGGAAACAGGTAACATCTGGTTTGTAAAGGGACATGAACAGAAATGTTGTAAAAAATACCTTAGAAATAGACTGTTAACTCCCTCTTAAATAATTCTGAAGTATGATACTACAGAATATTAATCTTTGTAAGGCTTTGTTTTGTAAGCAATGATACCAATCCTAGTGGAAATTAGCTACCTACCACAGAATCTCTCACACACAGACAGACAAAATTTCACTCCAGTGACAGAGTACATTATGACAAGGATTGCTCTAACAGCCCAGAAACACGTTGTGTACAGAGGAGTTACATTTGCTTATTTTCTTCAAGAAAGCAAGCATGCAGCAAGAACAGCTCCTCTCTTCTGTTCAAGTTTTATACTCCTATAACTTCCTTGTATGTTCCGCTAGAGAAAAGCTTGCTACTTTCCTATCTGCAGCCCATAGAACAGAGATCACAGATTTGCCAAAGCAGCCTAGGGGATTTAATTATTTAATTAATCTCAAAGAAAAGATGCTCAATGTGACAGCTTTTATCTCTTAAGATCTAAGAAATGCCTCCTTCAACACAGAAAATCTTTTGCTGCCTGTCCAGCTGAGGCAGCAAGTCTGATGTGAAAACAGAGAACGTTAAATTTTTCTGCATCCATTTTGGGAGAAGCAATTATAGTTTCACCAAAATAATTTTCTCCTCAAAGTCGAATGATGGAGGCAAAAGTTTAAAGTGTATTTATAATGACTGTTAAAAGAATATGGCTCTGGTGGCTTGAATTTCTACCCCCAGTCACACTCCCCCTTAGGTACTCGCTCTCCTTTGATACCACGGTCAAGAATACAGCATGCTCCTAGCCCTAAAAATCCAATCATTTTCAGGGAAACAAGTCAAAATTTGGCTGGCAATTTATAGGAAGCAGGAGGTTTACAAATTTTGGCATTTTTTTCATTTGGAAAAACTGAATACATCTGTTAAACTGGCACCATTGGCTGATAGTATAGAGTTAAATTTCTTGTAAATTGTCTGACAATTGTCTGGCTCTATTACCAGTTCTTGCTTACACACTGCCCTTCATAGTCTAGCAAAAAGATCACTTTTCAGATTTAGATGCTTTAGAGAAAGAGCTGTAAGCTCTTTTACTTAGATCTACTTCCAAATATATCTGCAGCCTCCCCCATCAGATTTCTACTTCGTCTTCCCAAATGATCTTGTTAAGAAAAGCAACCTGTTTTAGAAAAGGGTTTCCTCACACACAATCAAACAGAACACAGATTAGCAGCACTTGCTCACTTAGAATCATCACACAGACAATTCCCCAATGCTCAGAAGGTAACTTCAAGTAATATATTTGAAAATACCATGCAATTTTAGCGTGTACCTTTTGTTTATTGTAATGCTTGTACATTCTTATACAATGTTCAATGATGAACAAAACATAAATGCCTCCAAGTGCCACAAGACCCTTCAGCACTGGGTCATTTTCTTCTAGAAAGCCTTCAGTCCGTACTCCATGTCCGTGGGCATGTCGATGAGAACGCTTGTGTTCATGGACATGACCATGGCCATGGTGGTGACTGTGGTTGTGGCCTCCATGTGACTGTTCGGAGAGAAAAATAATAACACAGCATGACCTGGTGCAATCAGGAGACTGAAACGGCTCTGAGCTCAGGTAACAGAATATGCAACCCTGCTAGAAAAGTAGCATAAGAAGACTTTAAAAATTAGGTTGTGGCTTGATATTTTTTAATACAAACACATTTTACCATAGAAATTTTTCATTAGACTATTCATTACTCTTATAAATAAAAAAATACTCTTCTGGGAAATTTTCAGAGGTGGAGAGAGTGGGAGATAGTCAAACTTCAACTTTTTTCTGTCACAATGCTGAAGATAATGAGACTAACACTGAGAAATGTCGCAACGAATTACCATGCCTACACTCCCATTAGCAACCAAACCTCATGCGTTTAACCATTACAGTCAAGTACAGCCTTAATTCTGTTCTGAAACATAAACTTGCAAAAAAAACCCAAGCCCCCCATGACCAAAAATCTATTAAAATTTACACAAAAAAATACGTAAACATTAGTCTTTTTGCTAAAAGAATTAAGGTAACAAAATTTTAGAAAACACTACTCCTAAAAATTACAGTATACCTTCACAAATTAAAAACTGCTTACCTTCCCAGGAACTTGAACGATTTCTTGATTCAGTAAGTTAGAGGGTACTTTCTCCTCTAAAGCTAGTAACCAGGAAGGTTAATCTCCCTCAAATACGTTTAGGTGGTACTGATACACAAGCATCATTAGACAAGATATAGTGATACTGCTAAATTTAAAATACTATTGTTAGTTTCATTATGAGTTTTAAAATACTGTGACAGAAGCTAAACTATGAATACACAACTACTTTTTTCTTTTCCTTTTTTTTTAACCTTTATGAAACACACATTTCCTTTCTTTTTGTTAACAGAAAGTCTCAAACACTGTTTCAGGATGTCCCTCATAGTCAAGTCAATCTACATCCGCATCAATGAACATTTATTTGTTGACACTTGTCAAACAATTCTTTGAAAATTCTATACACAGTCACAGTTAAGAATAAGAGGTAAGGAAACAATACTCACATGCGGCAAAAGATGGAGTAGTGCATCTCCACTCATTGTTCCTACAGCCAGAGCTACCAAGAAAGTTAGAAGAAATTTGAAGCACCATTGGTTAATGATGGGGACCAAGATCACACCTAGCAAGGAAAGCAGGCTAATGACGGTGATAGAGATGATACCACAAAACCAGGCTGTGGGAAGAAATGAATACAGAAAGGTTATCAGAACAATACTTGTACAACTTTTAAGAGTGATTAACGACTTTCAACTATCTCTTATAAGAAGGTGACTTTCCTTTAGCCTAAGTTGTGTGACCGTTCATTCAAAAAGGTGCTGAACAATATGAAGGCAGTACTGAGGTTCACAGCAAAAAATACAGATGCTTATTGACAGTACAACATTTTTAAATTGCTACCAATCACTGTAACTTAGATCATGTAATCCTGAAACTTTTGTGTATAAATATGCCAAGAAGAGTGCCAGTAGTTGTGTGCAGGATTTGGAATATTTTCCCCTCGCAACCAATGTTGAATAAAGAATGCCTGCTTCTTAATGCCTCATTGGTGTTAAGAGGTTTTTCTATTCCTGATTTCAGTAAAAAATGTGAGCTTTTTATAATCCTGATTTAAAATACTTAGCATCTCCATACTACAGTGCATGGTCTGACTTTGCTTACATCTATGAGGGTCCACTAATTTTCGATGAAGTGGGGGAATACATCCTGGGAAACGAAGGAGTTGGGGGGAAGAGGAAAAGAGAGGAGGAATGAGTATGTTGTAGCTGCACAGTGAATTTTATAATTTAGCAGTCAAATGTCCCAAGAATTCTAGCTGTACCAAAAATTCCATCTGTACCCAGAAAGCTACAGATCAGACCAGACTTTGCCACTAGAACTGTGGTTGTTGCAGGCCTGGTCTGGTTCAACACCAAAACTTACAACAACTGCTGTTTTAAAGTTTATCTTGGGATTATTTTTCACAACAGCACAGAAAAGGAAACAGCTCAATTCAAATGCAAAGGATACAAGAGCACATCCACCAGGAGAAACTGACTGACTGGAAAAAGCTTTAGAAAGTATGCAGCGTACACTGAAATGCATAGCAATACCGAGAGGAAAACAGAGAGTTGGTGAAAAGGCAAAGACTGCCATTAGAAGAGGAACTAAAAACAGAGGCTGGAAAGCGGGACTACAAAAGTAGGTCTAGAGTGGAAGCAGGACCTTGCCAACCGACACACTGCTACTGCACGGCGTTGATTCATCCCCAGAGCACTTCAATCATGTACTCTGGATTAACGACCTCTGCTGAAAGAACCAGCTTAGATGGACTTGTAATTCAATACTGAATCATGCATGCATGCACAAGTAGCCCAAATAAAAATTACACAGTCATTTGGTATGACATTGGAACTCCGATCTGGACACAGACGTTATGATGTGAAGTGCCAGGTTAAATGACCAACAGCCTCACATGGAGAAAAATGGAAAGGACACCATGCAAACTGGCTTAAGTCTCCTATATCATAGCACAGATTTGGCAAACATACTGTTATGAATGATACAGTATCCAAGCATGGCACCGTGATTAAGATATGGCACATGAGAATTAGAATACAGAATCTGTGCGTCTCTTAGATCTTGGTTCTCTGCTTCCATCTCTGTTAAACTCTTAAAAGATGGTATGGAAACAAAATTATCAGCAAAATGTTGCTGTCAAGCCAAAGATAAAAAATACATACAAAAGCTGTGCATGACCTCACAGTTACATGTATGTACAAACACTCCTATAAAAAGGACTACTAAGGAAGAAACTCCGGCACAAAATTTTATTGAAGGATTTCATTCAACTGTAGTGTTCAAAACACTAAAATACTATGAAAGTTGAACTAATATGCAGTATTATGAACACTGCAAGAGCTCTTAAGAGCTCTATAAAAGATCTTGGTGCATTAACACTCCTAGGAATACTGTATAAGGCCTGGTCAATGAGGTGAAGTTATTATGCACTCGCTTATAGAATATTTCTGTGGAAACAAAAAAAAGAAGAGGGAGGTGACTGAACAATTTCTTCAGTAAGGATCCTCTGTTCAAACAGCAGGTAGCAAACAAAAGACTGCTACACACCAGATTTTGGACAGCTATCTGTAAGTTAAAACAGACTAAAAGGGTAACAAGGTAGATGCTTGTAAGGCTGAGAACAGTTAGCTCTCTGCAAGCTTTAACAAGCAAGCAAGCTAACAGGCTCCACTGAAGCAAAGCCTTTCTGGGCTCAGCAAATGGTAAGCTCCAGGGAACACTGACACCTGCACAGGCAGAGTTACAAGACATATCTGATCTGTAACACTTTTAATCAACAGCTCTAACTGATCTCCATCTTTCAAAAAATTGCTTACTATTTACTTGTTTCACTTCTGTTAGCTTGATTCATGCTAGGGTGTACCTTTCCTTTTAAGTTAAGTAGTTCAGGAGCTCTCAATGGTAACAAGGTCACCTCTTCCAACAGGTACAGTGTGAAAGCTCAGTTGTATATATAAGCCCTTGAAAATCCTCTATTAGAAAATGTCACAGAACTATCTGTAAATTACAGGAAGAAAATCCAATACGGCCTCCTAAGTTTTTGGCCATCAGTTAATTAAATCACTTTGCTTCAGAAAACTGCACTATCAGAACTAATGGAAACCTTACAGGTTTGTATCAATGAACAGAAGCAGCACTGGCCTATTAATTTTTTTGAAAGCTTTAATTAAATCTAAAGACAATCACAAAAATCTAGTGTTCACAAATGTCTGCATCTTCCTAACTCTGGGCAAGTATTGCTATCTAAAAATGTTTACATTAGCTTGGGTAAGCAGACATTTTCATTTTAGTGGATTCCTACAACCTGCAGGTTAAGTTGCTCTATGACTGACATTGGGCGTACACCTCCCACAGTTCCCACACACCAGATAAGAATTGCTATTTGGTGATTCACTTCCTTACTCACAAAGCGAAAATGATTACTACATCAACCCAAGTCTAACTGTAGCTAATACAACAGTATACAGGAAACTGTTGTGAAGAATGATTTATCATTATCTAATCAAGTTGACCTGTTTTAGAGGTTACTGTTTGCTTTCTGAGTCAAATCAGTAAGGTAAAAACCAATTTTTTACAATTAACCAGCAAATACATTATTTATACTCAAGATAGTAGATGCTATAAGACATGTTAAATGTTCACAATAAGCTTCACTAATTTTGCAAATTCTCTTAAAATATTAAAGGTCTTCAAGCTGAGTTATTAATCAACTCCTTTACTTATTACAGAGAAATAAAATGCATTCTTTTAAAAAGAAGCACTCATCTGTAGAAACTTTCTAATTAAAGTGGTCCAAAGCACGTGCAACATGACAGTTCTGTACGTGGTTCCAACATTTTAATTGGCAGAAAATGCTTAGAGCTACTCTACAAATCCTCTTGGGAATAAGGCAGGGGTCAACTCTTACTACAATAAGACCTTCCCACAAAACAGTATGCTGCCATGTAAAACACAATCTATTCGGTTTGCAGCAGTCTTTGAACAGTTAACAAGATAGCAGCTGTGTCACTACAGAAGATTTATTTATAACTAGTTAATTATTTTAATGACTGCAGCGTTGTTAAGAAAGATTACCAGCAATGCATTCTTTCCAGCAATTAACATCTATCAGAATGTAGTTACTTCGAGCTTTATTTCTAATGATGTTAATAAACACCTATGTACTAATCAATATTCAGAATTACCAATACTTTTCTTTTCAAAACATTGTACCCAAGATTTTTAGGTTTTTCATGTTTCACTACAGCTAAGCATCTGTCAACAGTTCCATTATATTTATGAGAGACAGCAGCAGTAAACATACATTTTAGAAGTATACTCAGTTATGAAATCACAACAATGGATGCTGCCCTTAAAGTAACTGCTTTGACAACAGTAAAAATATTTTTAGCTTAGAACCATGGTAAGAATAAAAAAGTCTGATTTTTACTCAAGGCACATACACACAAAAATTAAAACTGCTAACAGAGGATTTTGACTGAATACTTCTCATATGCTTAAGAGAGGAGTAGGATGGGATAAGTGACATTGGAAGTCAGAAAAAGGGAACTGTTATCAGAAATGGCAATTTAAATGCTCTTGTGTCTTGCGTAAATCTTCATATTTCTTAAGTTTCTAAAAAAAAATCTGGAAGTCAATTCTACAAATCTGCATCACTTCTAGAATATATAGAAGATAACACCTGAAATCATATTCTCCAGTGCATGAACTGTGATGAAGGTGCTGCTCTCCATTCCTGAATTAATATATCCAGGTCAAATTAATTAAAAAAATCTGTGCCAAAGTAACACCGCAACTTTCCACCTTTGAGGTAAACATATGGAGCACCTCAGTCACACTAAGAGAAAAAGACGTATTTTAAATGATGGAAGTAATCCAAACTGTAGTTGGACTTGCTCATCCCTAGAGGTTTTTCTGTCTTCAAAGATTCTGTACCTTGCATATTTTTCTAGTACAAAAGAGTCCAATATCTACAGATAGGTGGGACAAATTCAGGCCAAAATGCCTGGGCTGTAGGCTCAATGATCGGACATTAGGCCTCAATGACAGAAGACAAAAAAAGAAATAAAAATACAGAAATATAAAATAAAGAGTGAAAATAAAGAAAAAGGATAAAAAGGTACAAGAAAGAAAGGTATGCCCCTCTGAGCCATGGCTACTTCAGAGAAGCTATTATGCCACCATACAGGATACTATGTCCCCTGACTTAAAGGAGCATGCCGTCCCAAATTTCTGCTGGTAAATATGTTACATTTCAAGCATTTCTTTACAGTCAATGCTAAGCTGTATGACATTTCAAACTCTGAAGTTAACATTTACAATGCAAAAGAATTTTGAAGACTTGAGATGTTACACACCTACCTGATGCACCTGTTTTATCCTTATTCTCAACTGATGCATTTTTACTTTTCATAAAATCTTCAAGCTCATCATAATGTACAATACAAAGTCTTCTCTCAATCTGGTACAGCAAAGCAGGACACATGTATATAAACAATTCAGGAGATATTGGAGAGCTGGTTTCCAGACCATAGTATCGTAGCAGCTGAGTAACATTTAAGCACTGCAAGCAAATAGTACAAACAAATTAAATACAAAAGCAACTATTTCATTAAAAAAACTACAGTTACGGAAAATTTAGCACATGATTTGAGAACACAAACAGAAAGTAGAAACTCCAGCCCACAACATTCCTCCAGTGTTAAAACATGTCTAAGCTTATCTAAGTGGTTTATGAAGGCAAAGAAACAGTAAAAACATGTGCACAACAAACTCAAGTTTCCAAACACCTATATAATTTTTTATAAATGTCAATGAAAAAGAGTTTCCGTATCTTTTACTATTACACAGTACAAGTAATGAAGAAAGAGCAAAAGGAAAGGAGTGGAAGAACCTAAATCCAAAATAGTTTTTTTAACACTTCTCTTTACCAACCCACATAATGTGTTTGGAGTTTCACTTTTTATTCAGTTCAAAACATCAAACTCAGCACTCACTCCATCCTTTCCTATCCTAACTTCTAGTTTAAAACCATGACATCAAAATGCCCTCCTTCTGTAGTTAACTGTAGGGAAGGGAAAGTAACGTAATTATTTAAAAAAACTATTTCTGGCAGAAATAATGGATGTTGAAGGGAAAAATGGAAGAGCTTACACTGAACGCAGTGCTACAGAAGCTACACCTACACTGTTTCACAATTTCTTAGGAAATTCAAAGGAAGTTGAAAAGATGCAGGTGTTTCACAGGAATGAGTCTCTGTGCAGCTTCCAAAAATGTTAATGACCTTAGATTCAGAAACAAGTCCAAAAAAGGTATATGTGTGGGAAGTATTCATGAATATTGGGAAGGGAAAAAGCCCCACCTGTAAGCAGGGTATCTGAGGAAGCTTTGAGTATCTCCTTTATACAGATAAATAGGCAGGAGAGATCTCTGAGAAAAGATGGGTGATGGGCAGACAGCGATGAAAACCTATAAAGTAAACTCAAAACTGTGAGAGTGACCTTTAGCATTTTCACTCTGCAACCTGCATTATGCAACAGTTGCGAATTTGCTTCTGTGCTGTCTGTGGGTATGCACCTTAAGTTCTGTAACAGCAGTGAAAGTGAACTTACCAGTTCTCTGATTCAAACTCACCTCTTCACGATCACGTTCGTCTTCGTTATGATCCTTATGACTACGTGTTGAAAAAATAGCATGTTTTCTTACAGCATTCTGCTTATGAGGTGCCTCTCGCTTGCTGGTATGGTGGTGTCCATCCTCATTACCTACACTGGAATCCTGACGTCCATGACTAGTAGAGCGATCGCTACTGTGCTCGTGACGGTGTACATGCAAGTGAGATGCATCATGTACATGATCATGTTTATGAACACGATTGTGCTCATACTGATCACCTGGATCATGATCCGGGACATAATCCCGTGCAGCATCTCCTGAAGTCTCACTGATCTTCTTTTGCTTCTTCTTCTGTTTCCGTTGTTTTCTTTCTGGCTGATCCTGAGTTGTGTTTGTCTCTGTCGAAGGTTCGTGGTTCTGTTCTCCATGCTCACTATGACTAACTGAATCATTACGAGAATGATGTGTACCATTACGGTCATGATGATGTAGGCGAGGGTGGTGATGATGGTGATGGTGACTCTGGTCATGAATGTGTTTGCCATCATCTTTCCCTGACGGCACTACTGTGTCTCTCTCAGGGTCACATTTATGATTTCTCTTTGCAGCCATACCAATCATGGTTTGGTTTTCTGAATCCGAGTGGCTATGAGGATGGTTATGAGAGTAAGAATGCTTTCCTTCCTGTACTTCTAAAGCATATAAATGAGAAACATGATCATGGCCAATATCATCATGATTTATCATCACTACTTTTACCTCTCCTAAACCAAGGCTTATCAACAGTTTTTCCAGGCCAAAAAAGGATAATCTTCCATTTTCACCATATCGATCAAAAATCTTTTCAATGTAGTATTTTTGTTCATTTTCAGCTTCCAATGTTGAAAATTTACTCGGTGTAGATTCTGCTCCTCCATTCTGGAAGTAGGATTCATTTGAGATCTGATAGTCATTATGGTAGTGTACGCTGTCATGGTCCGCTTTAGGACCATGGTTATGTCCATCTCCATGGCAGTGATTGCACTGATGAAAGATAAATGTCAGCAAACAAATGATGCAAAATTTTGTGTGCATGTGTACCTTCATCTCCGTTTCCTACAAGAAACACAAGGGGAAGCACTCAGGTGTAAAAGCAATCTCAACATTTGTACTACATGAGTAGCAGTCTGGTACTCATTTGTACCAACAGCTCACAAATGTTTTTAGATATTGATGTTAACAGAATCACAATTGCAGTATTTTTACTGCAGAATTTGTATTAATGTTCTTTTCTTATCCAACAGCAAGATAGGCTCTGTGTATCTTAGAGGTGCAGTCTTACAGTAGGCAGTTACAAGAAAAAGATCAGCATTTACAGTCACAATGGAACATTTTTGTGTATATTTTCAGAGGCATCTATGCTTACAATAACCTATGATACTGAAAATCTTGTTAAAACACAAGTTACAAAAGAATAAAAATTACTTAAAAACAGTAATACTGTGTTTTCGTATTTATGGGGATGACAGGTATGTAATACAGTTGAAAACCCACACATCATCTGTTGTCTTAAGTGCTGCTAAAGCACCTCCACTAAACACACGCACTGCAGAATTCCTTATTTTGACTGGTAATTAGCGATTTAAAAATAAGTTGTCATTAACCAACTTTACTGTATTGCTTAAATGTTCGTATTTTCAGTACTTTTTACTTACATGAATTTACTGTTTTCAAAGATCTACATGAATGTTAATTAAAAAATAAGATATGCACGGAAAACATCAGTTTATGGAACTCAAAAAACACTGTTCATGCTGATGCACTAGCTCAAAGGAGACTACTGATTTTAGAAATTATATCATCTAGACAATGTGGTTTTCAATTTAGATTTAAATGTAAGTAACTTACTATTCAACATTGGGTAATGAAGAGGGTACTACAGCATTCTATCTTGTGTTCAGTGTTGAAAACAATTCACTATTTTATAAAATATGACAGCTTTACTTTGTTTACATCTGCTAGCAATAGTAAATATAAAACTGGAATAATTATTATAAGAGAAACTTTTAAGAACAAAAATCCAAGTTTATGTCAAAATTATGTTCTGTGCTTAAGCACTTGCAAAGTAGAGAGCTAAAAATAAGCCAAGATCTGTACTTTATGACTTCTATTTTCTAGAGCCTTACTTTACATGGAGAATAACCTCTAAAACGCATGTATATAAAAAAAATAATTTAAACACTGCCAGGGTTTTCTAGCAACACATTTGTTCTTGTTTGGTACAAAGCCAAATAAAATGTGGACTCTTTACAACAGTTCTGCTGGATACATGTAGTAAATAATCAAGCCCCCCAACAGCAAAGAGGCGGACAACAAAAAGAAAAAAGCACATAGCTTCCCTATAAATCTCAAGAGTTGAAAGACTAATTTGAACAGTTTAATGGAGTAGACTAAAATAGACAAAGGAACCAAGTACGGAAGTAGGGCTTTTACACATGAGTTAAATTTAGAATATGACTGAGAAGGAAAAGAAAGCTGAGAGAAAGGATAAGGACAGTGCTCCATCCACCTCACTTGCTGTATACTCAGATGCTACAAAAACACGGCAGCAGATGCAAGGAGACCAGGTCAAGTATGCTTTCATCTCATTTTACACTGAAAGCACTTCTAGTTCCTTATGCACACCTTGACTAGAGCAGTCACTGATCCTGCATTCAGAGATGCAAGTGACCTGGTTTATGCATCCTAAAATGCTACTGACATTTGAGAAGTTGTCCTTCTCAAACCCACCCCAGCTGCTAAGTAAGGCATGCTTCATGAAATCAGTTATGAAAGTGCTTTGCAGCAAACCACAGAGATTTAAGCCCATGTCTTGCACTTAAGCACCGGCAACCACGTTATTGCATTGAGAAAAAACCTCTTGGAAGCTCCTATGCTTGCAATAGGTTGACAGAGAAAAGGAATCAGAGGAAAAAAACAACAGGGCTACCTTTTAATGACTTTCTATAGCAAATAAATGAGGTAATACAGAAGACCGGGGGAAAAGTTTTTCCTGTTAACCTCTCCAAATACAGAAGATGAAAGTTCACTTTTCACTGGAGCTTCGAATGCTACATGCAATAATGACCCAGCTACAGATGTAAGACCAGAAGAGTACCCGTCAAACGGAGGGATCTGCATCAAACAGGGACATCAGACACATCAATAGGTAATGATAACACATTACTGGTTTATTTTTATAAACAACTGTTCAATCATCAGTCTGCAATGACCGCAGTTCATCTCCGGTTCCATCACTTACATTCCAGTTACTGATTTAAAGGCTGTGACAAAGCTTTTCAAGTAATTTAGTATGATGAGTTCATCCCCAAAATCTACTGAGGTATTATTTTCATATAGTTTTTTTCACTCATGGACTTTTATTTAAGGCATCCTTAATGTTCTTATAAATACATCATTGTGACTGTACGAAACATTAAAAGCATCTCAAAGCACCTTCAAAGTTCTGCTTTTATCCATTCTCCTTTGAGGAAACAGGTAAGTATAGAGTTGTTACTGGTGGAGTAGAAAGAAACAGGTTGCAGATCTTTATCCAAGAGTCACTGGACTGAGTCAACCTTCAGATTGTATGACTGCCTGGAAACCCATTCCATAACCTTTAAATAAATAACATATGCTCTTTCTCACACAGGCTGAGAACCTGGGCTCTGTGACTTACATCATCCCAGGCTGCAGAACCATTCAGGCAGTAAGCAAAGGTACTGAATCAGGAGAATGGTTGGTGACAGATCAACAGAGCTCCGTATTTCTATAGGAATATGCTGATTTTCATCAGCTGAGGATTTACAATGTTGAATGTTACTTAATGTGAAGAGCAGGTTCAGAATCTGGAATAAGCAGTTAAGGTACATGCAAGACAAATGAAAGCCCTGGGAGAAAGACGAATTTACATACGCTTGCATAGAAGACGGCAGCAGCAGGTAAGTACATGCAGTGTACAAGTACATGCAGTGTACTCTAATGCCTTTCAGTATCTTTTTAACTTCACTATCTCAATGCTGAAAACAGCATCTCAAGTTTAAGCAAAATCCAGTTACTCAAAGGATACTACTTCTGTAGGTAAGAAACCTCTTCTCTCCCTTGCCACATAATGGTAATATAACCAGAACAAGGAAAGTCAAATTATTCCAATTTAAACAAGCACAATCCAGACTAAAATATCTCTACCAGGAAATTCATGACTAAAGCATGATCATAATCCTTTTCACAACCTCATGATCTTTTTCATGTGACTGTCTCATACAATACTACTAATACATTACTTTGAAACTTCAGTCATGCATCCCTAATTGTAGTGTTTAGCTTTGAATGGTACCTTTTCTCCACACCCTGAAGGTTAAAATCACTTCTTAACTATGATCATGATTCATTGCTGAAATACAAGAGCTGAGCATTATTAGACCAATTTCAAAATCAATTCGATTTCTCACTATTTTCAATTAAAATAGTTAATAACCCTAGCACAGTATTTTTAATCTTCTATTTTATAATCTTCTGTATCTTCTACTGTAATTCTTGCCACAGAACAAAGATGCTTACCAAACTAACATATCCATCATATAAGGCCTCAAATAGAACAACTATTGAGAGTTCATTATTTATTTGTTTCTTTTTAAACAAACTTTATGATGTTATAGGCAATTATAAACAGCTGTCATCTTCAACCTGTCAGGCAGTATTTGTATGTGTAAAATACTGGAAAGCTGAAGTCCAAATTCTATTATTTCAGTGGCATGGAATTGTATATAGCTGATCTCAATACAAGAACATTAAAACTCTCTGATCCCTTCAAAAGAATGTGGAAGGGCAACCTGAGGACAAGGTTACAGCAAAGCTGAAAAAGATTCCAGTTATTACTGCTGTCAGCCTTTGCCTTATTTTATTCACTCATTCGGTTCCTTGCTGCCTCCCCTCCTACCTTCCATAGCTGAGTGATGGTCAGGCACCCAAAAATGAGAGAGACATGCAGGAAAACACCTCCTAGGTATATGCTGGGTAAGAAACCACAACACCTGTGGGCCAGAACTGGAAATAACAGCTCCTACTAAGTTTCCATGAGCTGCAAACAGGGACATTCTTTCAGGACACACTCAGGCAAAGTGCCTGAGTCAAACTGCAAAGTTAGAACAAACGTGTAAATTTACAGAGGATAAGATAAATAGTTCTGCCACACCAACTGACATTTCAGAAATGGCACACAGTGCTGTCAAACGTATCCCCTCCCCTCCTTATTCATCAATGCAAGCAAATCATTCATACTAAACACAGTACTGATTGCATGTCCATATACAAGGTTTTTAAACCAGAGGCTTGAGGTCAAAGTACCATCAGCAAAGGGTTACCTTTTCAGAATGGAAAACTCACAATATCTTTATGCTAAACTGCTGTCTGCCCATGGTGCGTCCTCTATTAAACTAAATGCACTTCTGATGAAAGCTGGTAATTTTTTACAGCCTCTTTCCTAAAACTTCTCCACAGTCCCTACTACTTCAACTCTTCTTCTCTTATGGCACATTATTTTTGAGAAGACTTCGTTTAAAGCCTGGAATATGATTTTGGGGGACATTTTAGTTTATTTATCATCACCTGCTTCACTGAAACTAGAAAACTAGTTCAACAGTTGGGCTTTACTTAAAACCACAAACTTTGACTCAAGTGGTGTGGTCATAAGAAATTCAAACTCAACTGAAAGTCACATCTTAGTGTTTGCAACCCACATACTACAGCATTTTTTGTTAGTGTACAATGCTGACTGTAGATTTTTCTAGAGTTTTCAATGCTAGATTATTGAATACTTTCTTCCCATACCCTTTTTCCTGTCTGCTCCCAACAATTTTAATAACCTGAAATATTTGTAACATGAATGCACTGCATTTCTCCCCTTCCAATGCTTCTTCCCATGTTATTTGTTTCTCTCTTTTTGTTCAGCTTTCTTTCCTTGCTCTCTCTGAAGAAAGTTCTGCCCTTTTTTCCTATCTGCAGAAAGGATCTTCAGAAAGTATCCTTGACTCCTCTAAGCTTGAATGCCACAATGACTGAAGTGCCTTAGCAAGACCTCATGCAACCAAGTTTCACATCAAACAGAAATATCAAACACATGCTTCAGCTAAGATATGCGAGAACTGAGAAAGACAAAAGGTGTTAAAAATAGAGACAAAACAATATCGTTACCAAACTTATTCTCTCTGTTCAGCACTGAAAAATTAAGCACTTACTAATTTCTATTAAGAACTGCTCAGAGTAAAAGCTCTATGAGAAATGGCATTTTTTTAAAAGAGAAGAGATAAATATTTCTTGAAATAAAGCTACTGACTACATAAAGGCAGTTCTTCTCACAATTCCTCAAATTTTGAATTCTTTCTTACATTGCAGGTATTTATTCCAACGTATATGCAGGAGAGATGAATGCAGCCCCCCACCACTCTCATTCCAGCAACTGTGCAATATTTCATACTAATGCTCAGTTCAAAAAAAGGCTGGAATCTGAACATCCAAATGAATCCACTCTTTTCCTAAATATCAAGTTTTTAACAAATGCGAGAATATAAAGTCCTATTAATGTAGAACACATTTTCAAGATTAATTTTTAAAAAAATAATGTGTAATTAATATATTGCTGTTACTGAAAGACACTTTAAGAAAGCTATAAAAGCATTTAATTAAATAATAATCTCATTTTATCAGCCTTAAGCTGACATTACCTTCTGGATACGCAAATCGGAAAACATGCTACAGATCTAAAGTTACAATTAACAATTTCTAACTATAGTTCTCACCCATCTCCTGTATTTTCTTCCCTCTTCAATTCAGTGAAACAGGTTTGTGGATTTAAGTAAAACTCATTCATTTGAAAACCTACAGCCCAGTAGGAGGGGCCCTTCGTAAGAACAGACCACTAACTAATTGATTCAAGCCATATTTGCTAACTTAATACCAGATAAGGCTTAAACAGAGCAGAAACCATTTATACATAACTAAGCACACCATGAAAACTTTTTAAAAAGTCTAAAATATGAGGTATTTGAAATGCCAAATCCTAAGCACACTAGAAAATGATCCTAAACTAATATGGTAGCAACCTACTAGCTCAGTTATCCAGAAAGAGGCATTTATTTTATTTTGAACAGAAAACAACTGGACAGCCTTCTTCAAAAGGACGGTTCTTTGTAATGAATTGCTGAGTACAGGATCCTTCTCAGGGCTCAGAGTTAATACAAAAACACCAAAACAGTTGGGAGTTTTAGAAATATTAGTTCTGCTTACCAAGCACTAATATTCAGTCTTTCATATATAAACTGGATGTAGTTCAAAAAACATCTATTAATGCTCAAAAACTGTAACGGAGCTGGTTTGATTTTGTGCCACTATTCTGCTGTTCAATCAGGTCCTATTAAGAAACCAGCGCTTGTAAGAATTAAATACTTGAAAAGATGGACCAGTTACACCTGCATTTTAAGATTTTGTTTTTCAACTGCAAGTGAGCAAATGTTTAAGGCTGAAGTTCAACAAATATTTTAAGATGCCCTCCCCCACTGCTTCATTCATTCATTCCCATTTCACAAAACCATTTTTGTATACCAGCACATTTGTTTGCTGATCTGTTCACTGTGCAGCTGTACAACTAGATTCTGCTGAAAAATATCCTAGAAAAAAAGAAAAAAAAAGATTATTTTCAAGACAGATTACTTTTCCTATCTGGTTCATTGTGCAGCTGCACAAACACCACAGTCCACACAAAAAAAAGACCAACCTTGCTTCTGGTGGCAACACCAGCTTTCAGATTTGGTGCTCTGCAGCCTAACACAGTATTTTGGTCATAGCACAAATAAAACAACTGGTCACTTCAAAATGTACTCAAATAACATCGAAAAAATAGCAGTGGACAAATTTCCTACTGAAAGCCATTTGAGCAGAACTTCTCCAACTTTCCCTTCACCACAGAATATAAGAATGTTTGCAATAAAGTGTTCAAATCAGCTGCAGTATTTTTGTTTTCCCATAACATTATACCTATTCCATTATATTAAAATACTTGCAATATGTTAAAAGGCTTTAAAGGCATGTCTTTGATATGTCTTTAATTCCTACATTATTGCAAAAAGCCCTCTATCAAGTATAAAAGTCCACTGAAAAAGTGAATTAAGTTCTGCTTCTTTTACATGTGCAGTGCCAAATTAGTGCCTGGCAGATTATGACTATTAAAGCCTATTTCTAGAATTCAGAGGTTGCAAATTTTTTATTTGACAACACATATCAACAAAAATCTGCAGTTTTAAATAGATTTAATCAATGTAGCACCATCGCAGACTTTCATAATGCCCTCAGTCAACAGGCCATTCAAATTCTTCTTAGCAAATACATTCTGTCAGTGCACAAACCAAGAGAACTACTACTCTTCTTAGGCAAGAACACAGTCTTCCTTTCCTATGGGTGTAAAGGAAATTTGGGAGACAACAGGCAACTCCTGGAACCACTCATGTCTTGAGTTAGTGGGGTCCCAAAGCTGCCTTTGTTCAGTAATTGTGGGAGACAAGTATTTGTAAAGACATTTTGGCAGATTCAGCAGTAACACTTAACCAGCCAGTACTATAGCGGTTGCCATCCTTCTCGGTGGGATCACTAGACATTAATGTTTACAGAATGTAAGCACCCGTTTCTGTAACAGATGCTTTATGGATAGTGGAGTCAACATTTTCCATTAAAAATATCTTTGGTCCTTTGCTCTCCTTTTGCTTCAGTACTCAACAGTACCACGCTCCCTTCCAGAGTCTGCTGGGCACATCATAGCCATATTACAAAACACTTGACTGTGATCGTATTAAAGCTATCCAAAGTAAACGCATTCTGTGATCAGGGTGCACAACTTTTCAACAAAATCAAGCCAATTAAAACTACTGCATTTCATATTATGTGTTTATCAAATTAACAGATGACAAAACAGACCTGTGGTAGAAGACAGCTTAAACCGTCAGGGCAAACTGACCGACATCTCAAAGTGATACACATCAGCAAAACAAATCCACTGAAGAACCAGTTAAGAATCAAGACAGTTACAGTTCATCTACACCTCCAAACATATTTTAACACCTACAACAGCTCAGTTTACAATATCATTAAACGTAAACACTATCAGAGTTTAATCCTGAAAACAAACTTTTGATTCCTGTTAGCCACAGCTGAAGATACCTAAACATTTGTGTGCAGCTGGAAGAGCCTGAGGCTTTACTTTTCTTATTTCTAGATGCACAACAGTTTCTTGTGAATCCTTTGATCCTCTTCATAGTAATTTAAGTTTTTATGATATCTAGTCACTAGAATAATGCACTGTCTCCTAGCAGGCCACCTCATTGCCAGGTTGAGAAGTTGAAATAGGGTGGCTACTCGGCACTCAAACCCAAATCTGGCATCCATATCAGAGAAGTTCTCAGGGGGAAACCTCACTACCTGATGCCTGAATAAATAAAAGTTGAGAAACCTTTTTTAAAGAAATTTGGCAAGGCCAACATAACTGTATCTTCAAAGTAAAATACAACAAGTAAGCAAAAATACTAAAAAATATTTTCCTATTTGATAAGCTAAATTCACTATTAATAAATCTCTGATTAAACTACATGTACTTCTAGTATTTCAGCCTTAACTTTTATAGCATAAATGTAACATTTGAAAAGTATATTACTGGTAATAGGATCGTGAGCTTAAAATGTTAAGGATCACGCTTTGCTTACTGTCAAGAAAAGTAAAACCAAAGCAAACCATAAGTGCATGTACAGAACAGAAAACAGCAGAGAACATGAGGTATCATTTGAGTATTTCACTGTAATTCAGTCACCGATTGGAACTACTGCATATGGGAAAAAATTCACCAAACACTGTATTTTATCATAGTTAAAATAAATTCCTTTTATTTTAAGAACAATGTACTCAATTTTGTTTATAAAAATGTAATTAATCCTTTGCCTTTCGTGTCCACATTCTGAATTTGTTAACAATTAAGCTTGTGGGAGAAAATTCCAATAAATGAATGTATTAGTAGAAACTCTCCAAATTTTCCCTAAAGAAGTGACAATTTGCCTTTTTCAATTTTATTACTATTTTACGAACTCAACAGTACGTCGTCTTATTCACTTAAACAACACTTTGATTCGTCCACATTCCGATTAACCAAAAACCCCCAACATTAAAATATTAAATCCATACATTTTAAGGGGTTCTTAGCTTAAACTATGAGAGGTGTTCCTATGCATCAAAGGCTAAAAAGTGTCATAACAACATACTCCTTCATTAGACAAACGCAGCCACTTAGCACTGCTACAACAGAGGTTTCTCTGGGGATTTCAAGACAAAATACAGTCTTCAAAGACAGTGAAAGTATTTTTACATCCCCTAGCATAACTGTTTACTGCGATTAATTGGAACCACAAAGTTTGATACTAAGAAACAGAAGAGTAATTTGCTATAGTTACTGCATTCTTACTAAAGCATCTCATCCTAACCCATTCTTTTAAGAGTCAGCATAAAATCCTCACATTCCTCTCCCTACTATTGAACATACAGTTAGCAAAAGCCAGCAGGAGAATTTTTGCCCAGAGCTACTAAAATGAACTTCTGCTGGGACTCAGTATCTTACTCTGAAAGATGCAGATGCATAAAGTTAAGACTACACACTTTACAAAATTCAATCTCTTACCCATAGTACAAAGACAGAAACTGTGTAAAAAAGTAAGTTTTAGCACGGGATGCAAGCTAGGCTGTTTTTCTCTGACAACATGCAAACAAGAGTCTAGAATATATTAGACGTATTAAGAAACTAGCTATGGGCATGTTACAATACAAAGCTAGACTCTGTATGTATATACATTCTGCTTGAACTGCTGTATATTTACTGAATATATGCTACAAGTCTTGGGAGCCAGCGGAGAAGTCAAGAATGGTTGGTATAGTGCAATGCCTCTGCTAGACAACTGCCTTAACATGCAGTTCAGAATAGGAATGACAGAAAGTCTATCCTGTTTATGCATTGTACCAGACATCAAATAAATGGGATGATTTTTTTGCATAAAAATGTAGCAATGCAAGGTTACCACATTATTTGAACTGCAGCCAAGTAGCTATTTCTCAAGTTCTAACGTAAGCTAGTACAATTTAGAATTGTATGTTTAGGCTGAGAAATTGTCCTCTGTAGACAGACATTCAGGTCAGCAATAAATAAAATGTTTCTATGTTCTGCAAACAGAACCAGTCAATATATATGGCCTAAATGATATGATTTGTATTTCACGGGGTGAGAGCACTTCTCAAGGTAGTGGAGCCCTGATGAAAAGAAGTCTTTCTTTACAGGAACAGATTATAGAAATTGCTTAGAGCCCTGAAAAGTAATTTAATCATCAGTTGAAACACAGAGTACAATATTCCACTTGACAGTAAAGAAGCTCTTCTGGACTGTTCTGTATATGATACGAAGTAGTGTCCACAGTGGCAAAATAAGACGTAGTCAGA